>NC_091479.1:18910528-19011686 GCF_036971445.1 Narcine bancroftii | reverse complement strand
GGCTTGGAGAAACTCTGCAGGTCAAACAGGGTACTTTATATAGCAACGGTAAAGATATGTAACCAACATTTCAGGCTTGAGCCCTTCATGAAGGAATGACCTGACTTGATACTTTTAGGTGCTGAGTAGTTCCAGCAATCCACATTCTTTTTCTATATGCCTACCCCAAAAAAATGCAGTTTTGTAAAGAATCCTGTAATTGGATGAGAATTTACGCTGAAAGTGAAAGAGAGAAGGTGGGCTCTCTATACTGTGTCTTGCTGCCCACATTTATCCCTCAACTGTTGTTAAAATGTATTATTTAATTGTTAAGTCATTCTTTTGTTTATGAAAACTCTGCGTCCATATTAGCTGCCATGTCCTGACATTATGACAGCAATGGGCTTTAAAGATTATGAACAAATCTTGAATTAAGTGCAATTGTTGCAGATATTTGTGAAAAAATACTTCAGAAATTTGCAATTGAATTTGGAACAAAATAATTAACTAAATATTTTTGCGATCATGTGCATTAAGGTGAGAATATGTGAAGGAGCAGGAAAGGATATACATAGTAAAGGATATCTAAAAAAAAAATGATTAAGAGTTGAGGTCAGAAGTTAATTGTCCTGAAATGTCTAGAACTTTTGAAGTGCAGAAAATCTTTTTCATGAAGAACCTTTGCTATAAATCAATGAGTAGATTTGGCATATTGGAGAGCTGGAGGAAAGAATTGTGGGCGATCATTTGCTCTTCTGGATTTCAGGTTCAGATCAGTGTTCTTCTAGTCTGGGCTAGTGGGTGGGGCTAAAATTAGTCAATAATATGCAGAAAGTTTTGTGATCCACAATGGCGTTTGTAATTTTAAATTCTAACTTGTATAGTTGAACATGGTGAAAGTTTGCTTGGTTTGTTTTGTACAGCTTATGGATAAATGGCTACTGACTTTTGTCAAAAAAATGAGAAGAACATTATTCAAACTGGTTTATAATAGTTCGATAATTTTCAGTTGTACCTCCAAGTTATAGGTTTAATTTGCACAAATTATGCTGTAAATTTTTATGGGGAGATTAATGCAATATGTGTAAAATTTAAAAAAACTTCATAACTCATCCTTTTAATCATGGTTTAAGATATTTATAACATGAACTGAGAGGAATGGGAGACTGAGAGGAATGGTTTAAACCTCCAACTTTATTTTTGTACAAAGTGATTGAACACTATAGGACAGTACAGGCCCTTCAGCCCGATGTGTTGTGCTGACTCATGTATTCCTTCCTAAAAATTATACTAAACCCCTCCTACTCCATTACCCTCTGTTTTTCTTTCATCCATGTGTCTGTCAAAGAGTCTCTTAAATGCCTCCAATGTTTCAGCTTCCACAACATCTCCAGCAAGGCATTCCAGGCTTCCACAACTCTCTGTATAAAAAAAAAACTTACCCCATATGTCTCCCCTAAACTTCCTTCCCTTGACTTTGTACATAGGTCTTCTGGTGTTGGCTGATCCTGCCCTGGGAAACAGGTGCTGGCCGTCCACCCTATCTATGCCTCTCATAATCTTATAGACCTCTATCAAGTCTCCTCTCAACCTTCTACGCTCCAAAGTGAGAAGTCCCAGCTCTGCTAACCTTGCCTCAAGTTTCCAAAGCCAGGTCACATCCTGGTCAATCTCCTCTCCATAGCTTCCACATCCTTCCTATAATGAAGTGACCAGAACTGAACACAATACTCCCAAGTGTGGTCTTACCAAAGATTTGTAGAGTTGTAACGTGACCTCTCTACTCCTGAATTCAGTCCCCTTATTAATGAATCCCAGCATCCTATAGGCCTTCTTAACTATCCTATCAACCTGTGTGGTGACCTTGAGAGATGTATGGATTTGGACCCCAAGGTCCCTCTATTCATTCACACTTTTAACATTTTTTTAATGATTTTCCAAACTTAAACAGTTATCAACATTTATCAGTGTCATTGTTAACAGTATCAACAGTTTATAATGTTCAATTTTATACAGTTTTCTGCAAAGTTCAAGCTCTTTTTATTCCCCACCGCCCCCCCCCCCCCCCCCCATCCTCAACTTTTAACTAACCACAATTGCACACATCATTCAAGACACTCAACAAAATATAAGACATACATCAGGGTTTTATGGGTTTGTCACGACACAGTGGCCAATACTCAGGCTGTTTCCTTCTTTTGACTTTTCCTTGTTGGGATGGGATGGAACCCCCCCCCCCCCCCCAACCGATTGAGGGATAGATGGGAGAGGTAGGGCGGCAAGGTGCAGTGGTCCACACTAAAATTGTGCTCCCATGGAATTTAACTATGATTGCCAAATTTTCAAGAACTTAGACTTTTTTCTTAAGTTGTAAGCAGTTTTCTCCAGCGAGTAATGCTCAGGCATGAGTCTGATTTCCAGGTAACTGCTTTGCACTTCCTGGCCACTGCCACTGCAATCATTATGAATTGGATTTGAAATTGTTCATCCACACTCTTAAGTACCCCACCATTAACCCTGTACTCAGCCTTCTGGTTAGTCCTTCCAAAATGCATCAACTCCCGATTGAAATCCATCTACCACTTTTCTGCCCAACATCTTGTCTATATCCTCTTGTAACCTTCGACGATCTTCAGCTCCATCCACAACTCCTTCAACCTTCGTGTCATCTGCAAACTTTCTGACTCATCCTTCCGCCTCTTCATCCAGGTCATTTAGAAAAATCACAAAAAACTCCTCTAGTCACCGACCTCCAGGCAGAATATTTTCCTTCCACTACTACTCTCTACTTTCTTCCTACAATTCAATTATTTATCCATACAGCTAATTTTCTACTGATCCCGTGACTCAAGACTTTCTGGAAGAGTCTCGTAAGGGATCTTGTCAAATGCCTCGCTAAAGTCCATGGAGACCACATTTACTGCCCTACCCTCCAATTTCTTTTGTTACTTCCTCAACAAAAACTCAATTAGACTCGTGAGGCGCGACGTTCCCTACACAAAACCATGCTGAGTATCCTTTGACTATTCAAATGCTCGTAGACCCCATCCTTAAGAATCCTCTCCATTAGTTTACACACCACTGACGTAAGACTCACCGGTCTATAATTCCAAGAATTTTAAATCAAGGGAACTACATTTGCCACTCTCCAATCCTCCAGCACCTCCCCTGTGGCCAAAGAGGATTCAAAGATCATAGTTACTTTCTCTTCCCTCACTTCCCACAGCAGCCTAGGGTATATTATATCTGGCCCTGGGGACTTACCAATCTTGATTTTTTTATGATGATCTAATGACAGGGGAAATGCAGTTAATACAAGTGAAAGTTTAATAATGTGAATTGATGTCAATGGAAGAAGCAGACACTAAGTAGACTTTTAAACTTTTGCAAACAGTATTTGAATCCTCTTGAATTGTAATCATAGCAGGTGGTGCAGCATGTAATGAATTACGGGCCAAGTAGTAAATATAGTCCCCCTAAAAGCATAATGAGACATTGATGGAAATAATTTTGTAATGAACCTATTGTTGCTTTCTATTACAGTTCAACCCTCCTACAATGTTTTGTGTGATAAAGTGGAAAAGTAAATCCTTAGAAGTATGTGTTTGAGAGATTCTCAGACAATGACCTGCAGATTAATGTTTTACCAGAACTCCCTATTTTGCATGAACAATATCATGAGTGGAATTTCAATTTGATCTTTATTTCCAGATCCTTAATCAGAGACTGGAGTATTTTTTTCACCTTTTTTTTAAACATGGGCCCATGCAACCTACCGATCTGTCAAACGAAAAAGTATAATTGTGTGCATAAATATTTTCCATCCACTTATTTTCTTTATGTGTAATATACTGTTCATTCAGCTAAAGCCAAGAGAGTAAATAATTTTCTGCTTTGCAGTTAGTCTCTATTCTATCAGTTATACTCTAAAAATAAGTATTTTAGAATGATGACCCCCCCCCCCCCCCCCCTTTTCAGTAGTGCGGCATTCCCATTCCCATGTCACATCTGCCCAAATGTTGTGTTTGATAAGGAAATGAGTGTACTCTTTTGAACTCCCCCCCCCCCCCCCCCACCCAATTATATGCAGGTAATGTTCAGTTTGGCCTGTAGAGAAAGCATTTATGTCCATTCGTTCTATGCTGTACTCACCAGTCTAAATTTTTTTGCATCACTCTTGTCCGTGGTGTTATCAGTAATTGTGTTGATCTACATTCCTTTTGAAGGAATCTTGGATATCTTGCTAAGAAACAAAACTAATTCAAATTTCCTAGTTAATGATTGTTATCTGTTGAAACTAGTTCAGCTCTTACTGTGAAGCTCCCTCACATTTGCATTGTTATAGGGTCAGTGATGTGAACACTCATGACTAAATTGACTTAAGAGCATGCTCATTTAAGGTCTCTGTTGTGATAGGTGACGAAACTAGCAGTGGGTGGTCTCAAATTAAATTCCACACTTCCACGTGTTTTGCTACCAGAGCTAAGTTTTGTTTTCTGCCTGATGCTATAGTTGTGTCTGGGTGAATCACAGTTTTATGCTTTAAACTTTAAACAGCAGACCAAATGGGAATTAGACTAAGTATTCCCTAATGTTATATTCTATTTCTCTTGAAATGAATGCCAGCATTTCATTTTCCTTCCTCACCACTGTCTCAAAGTACATTTACCTTCAGGTTATCCTGCACAAGGGCTCCCAAGTCCCTTTGCATATGGGTATTTTCAATTTTCTCCCCATATAAAAAAAAGTTTTTTTAACCAAAGTGATCCTTGAATTCCAACTCTCTGCTCCCTGCCAATCAACCAATGCTTTACCCATGCTAGTATGTTTCCTGTTATACCACAGGCTCTTGTTTTGTTAGGTAGCCTCATGCATGTTATCTTGTCAAATACCCTTTGAAAATCCAAATACACAATATCCATTGCATCTCTCATCCCCGCTGCTTGTCACTTACACGAAGAACTCCAATAGGTTTATCAAGCAAAGATTTTCCCTTAAGGAAACCATGCTGGCTTTGCCCTATCCTATCATGTGTCATTTGCGATTTTCCAGTCCTCTGGGACAACACCAGAATCTATTGATTCCTGAAAGATAATTACCAATGCCTCCACAATCTCTACTGCTACTTCTTTCAGGACTCAAGGATGCAATCCATCTGGTCTGGGTGGCTAATTCATTTAGCTTTCTGAGCACCTCCCTTCCCATAGTATCTCCAGACACTTTTCTTCCCTGATATCCTTTGACATTTGTTACACTGCTTGTGTCTTCCACAGTGAAGACTGATGCAAAATACTCATTTTGTCCCTCTGCTATCTCCTTATCTCCCATCATTATTTCTTCAGCGTCAGTTTCTGGTGCTCCTTTATCTACTCTCACTTCTCTTTTATTCTTTACTAGCAGGATGCCTGGTGTTTCCCGGGAAATAAAACACTCAGTTGTTGACTACATGGTTGAAACAAAATACCCAAAAAACTTCATGATAATCTAATATATATTTGTGCATGTCTGTTGGCCTGAGCATTAAGGCAGGTCTGGTGCTGCTGTTCTGATTCCTGCTGCCTGCTCCTGGCACGTCTGGAAGCATTAACAATGAGATGAGACTGATATTCCTCTCCTGTCTCTTGGTTTCTCCTTTGTCTAAATCAATAGGCTTGTGAAGAGCTTCTGCCAATGTTGCTTTGGTTTTTTGGGCCCATATTTCTGAATGTACATTGATCACTGTAACTCATTGAGGTGTCCCTGGTGCAAATCCAATTTTTTGGGGAACTTTTATTCAATGTGGTCATGACCTTCAGCATCAAAGGTTACCACAATTATAGTAAACAGTAATGCAAGTCAGTGCTAGTAAATACTCGGATCATAAACAGTAATGCAAGCTAGTCAAAAAACACTTTTGAACTTCATATGACCTTAAAGGTTAAATTCAATGTGGTCATGACCTTCAGCATCAAATGTTTCCCCCTACAGAACAAATTCAATGTGGTCATGATCTTCAGCATCAAATGTTTCCCCTACTGAACCTCCTTGGACATTCCTAGAGTGCTCCACATTGATTTGCATGGAGAACAGACAAACAAACAGAGAGACATGCACAAATATATATTAGATATATTCTCGAAGAAGTTTCTTGTATTATTTGCTGCCTACTTTCATACTTCATCTTTTTCCTCCTTATGAATTTTTCAGTCACCAAAAGTTTTTAAAAATTTCCCAATGCTCTATCTTCCCACTAATCTTTGCCTTCTTGTATGCCCTCACATTGCCAGAGTTGTGACATTTTTCCATTTGAATATTTCCTTTTTTTTTGGCATGTATTTATCTTGCACCTTCCCCATTTCTTGCAGAAACTCCATCCGTTGTTGTCTTTCCTACTAGGGCCCCCTTCCAATCTACTCTGGCCAGTTCCGCTCTCATGCCACTGTAATTTCCTTTACTCCACTGAACTACTGACATACAGTACAACTCTGACTATGTTTGTAAATAACAGCCAACGGTGTCTTTTTACCCTTGCCATTTCATAACTCAATCCATAGTGATTCTATAATTTCTGAGCATATGTCACCTCCTTCTGATGACAGAGCCACACCGCCCCCTCTGCTTACCTGCCTATCCTTTCGATACATACTTTAACCATGTCTCCATGATGACAGAGATGCCTCTCTGTAGCACTTTATTTTTATGCTGCATGTATTTAAATACAAAACATTATGCCCTTTATTTGTTGGATTTGACTCTGTGTCCTTGTGGCATTGCCATGCATCTCCATGGCTGCAGCTTTGCCCTATCTGCCTGTTCTTGCACACAAACTCCCTATCAGCTGTTCCTCTGCTTCTTCACTTTGGCTCCCAGTCTCCTGTGAATCTAGTTTAAAAGCATTAGCAAACCTCCCTGTCAGGAGATTGTTTTCCCTCAAGTTCATGTGCAACCTGTCCCACTTGTACGGGTCATCCCTTCCCCAGAAAAGGTTCCAATGAGTAAAAGACACCCCTGCCCTCTGCATCATCTCCTCAGCCATATGTTTCTCTGCACTATCTTCCTGTTTTGACCTTCGTGGCACCTCTGGGAGTAATCCAGAGATTACCACCTTAGAGGTTCTGCTGTTCAGCCTCTTTCCTAACACCCTAAACTTACTTCACAGGACCTCGAATCCCACTCCTGCCTATTTCATTGGTACCAATGTGTTCCATAAGATTTGACTGATCACCCTCCCCTCTTAAGAATATTCTGCATTCTGCACCCGCTCAAACACATCCTGGACCTGAGTATCCGAGAAGCAACACGATCCTGGAGTCTCTATTGCGGCTGCAGAATCTCCTATCTGTTCTCCTATCGAGTCCTCCGTGACTGTTGCTGTACCTGAATTCACCTTTTCCTTCTGAGGCTCAGAGTTAACTATGGTGCCATTGGTCTGGTGGTTGCTGCCTGACCCAGAAAGGTCATACCCCACCCAAGCAGTATTCAAAGGGATATACTTTTTGCTGAGGGGAATGACCACAGGGGTTCTCTGCACTGCCTGCCTGTTCCCTTTCCCACTCCTCTCTGCACAGCTGCCTTCCTCCTACCTTCTCGGTATGATTATGGGGAACAGGTGGATAAATGGAGCTCACTGGATGGTGGTACAGTCTCGGCAGGCCAATTTCTGATCCTATTTCTTATTGGCTTATTGGCATTGGCTTGGACATGATGGTTAATTTGAAGTTCAGTTAATTTGGCTGTGAGCATAGTATTTTCCACCTCTTTTAGTCCGAATAAACAAGGTACTTATTAATATACTTCGTATTTCCCTGCTCTACATCCCAGCATTTTCTGTTGTACACTTCTTTAAGTCAGTAAGTGACTTTGATGTTCTGCAGGATGGCCTTCATACCCAGCAGAATATTTTTTTATCCTGAATCTTCCTCATTTACTCTCAAATTCATAGTGTTACATCTTTCCTATGTATGATTTGTGACTTCTAAGGATGTTTAGGCTCAGTGGTAAACTTTGTCGTTTACTTGGTTTAAGAGAGCACTGCTTGAAAATTATTTCAAAGCACAATCATGAACATTTTGGATATTAAAAGGGCACTATTTTGTTTTAAAATTGCATTTTATCAACACAAAAGGAATATTTAAAGCAGTTCCAAATTCATTTCAAAGTTTAGTCGCCTTCATTTTAACTTTTTGAAATTTTGTTCATTTAGTTTTACAGTTACACTGTTTCCTTACCATGACAGATATTGAGAGTTGTATTACCAGATACAGTTATAGTTTTAAAAAAGTGTCACTTTTTTTTATGGCAGTAGAATAATATTGCTGTCAGAAATAGTTCCACTAAGAACTAAAAAAAAACAGTAGTTTAGGAAGCTGAACTATCCTCTGCACAATTTGAAATTAGAATAAGATACATTATTCAAAATAAACATGTCATGGCATGGTTTATTTCAATGAAGAATGAATATGTTTGAATATGCCTTGAGGACTACATGGCAAAAATATATTTGGTGTTTGAAAACCCAGGAAGCTGTGAAAAAAGATAATTGGAGAGGAAGAGCAGGAGACTTTGAAGGTACTGTAATTTGATTACCTGGACAAAAGTTCCAGTTATTGTACATATTGGGTTAAATTGCTTTGGTAAATGTTCATAGTCTAGCTGAAGTGATCAAATTCAACACTCATCAAAAGTATTCTTGCATTTGGGATAAGAATTCATTTGAAATGTATGTTTTACGTTGTAAACTCCACCCCATCATGTCACTTTTGTTTCAAAATCCTGATACATTGAACTTCTATGGTTTTTCTCCAGATAGTATAGTATCTGTAACTGGAGTTGACCCAGTGTCCCAGTTTGTATTGTCTAGTCTGCTGTCCCTGGTCTCCTGAGTGTTTTTCCCTTTTCCAGTTTTGTTCTTTGGAGAGCATTCAACCCTGCACCCTAACATTGAGGTGTATGATTCCCATCTTTAGAAGATAATTTTATTATTTGATCATTTCTTTTTGTAAACATGCTTTTCCGAACCCCTCAGCCGGACTCAATCCATATCCAACCTATTTGTGCGGTGGGTGCTTCCACACTGGCAGGGACTGCTCAGTCCCTCGGCGTGGGAGCCGCACAGACGCAGCGCAGCGACCATCCCGACAGGCTACTGGTTACTGCTACTATCACCGTCGATGGGGCCATAGTGCCCGACATTGTGATCCGCTCCGTAATTTCCCCAGATCCACACCCGCTCGGATGCTGGTAAACGAGCAAGCCAATCTTCGTTATTGGCCTTGGCCTGTACCTACAAGACCTGAAGACTGGGCCACTGTTCCTTGTGGACACTGGTGCTGAGATCAGCCTCTTACCGTCCATATTCTTCGAGCGGAGAAACAACCCCAAAGCTTCTCCTTACAGTCAGCCAACGGTTCTACGATCCACATCAACGGAACTCGACTCATGACTATCCACACCAAGGACACAGCTTTCTGATGGGAGTGCACAGTCGCCTCCGTGGGAGAGCTCCTCCTGGGGCAGACTTTCTGCGGGCCAACAAACTACTGGTGGATTTGACCAGATGGCACCTAGTGAATGCAGCAACCTTCCAGGTTTTTCCCATCAATGTATGCAAATGAAATTTTCATCCAATGGGAGCCCATGCCTCCCTACTGGTTGACCTCCCATCGCTGCTAGCTCCGAATTTCCACAACGTGGTACCTGCACACGGTGTGCAGCACTTCATGGAGATCACCGGCCACCAGTTTACGCGAGGGCAAGACAACTTCCCCAGGACAAGCTCCTCCTGGCCAGAACCATGGATGAGTTGGGTATCGTCTGCCGCTCAAGCAGCCCTTGGGCTTCCCGCCACTACATATGGTCTCCAAGAACTCTGGAGGGTGGCACCCGTGTGGAGACTACCAGTGGTTAAATGATGCAACAGTTCAAGACTACATGTGCAAGATTTCACTGCTCAACTCCAGGGAACTCGGATCTTCTCTAAAGTCGATTTGGTTAAAGGATATAATCAGATCCCAAAGACTGCCATCATCACCCCATTCAGACTTTTCAAATTTGTACGTATGACTTTTGACCTAAAAAATGTGGCCCAGATGTTTGATCGCCTTATGGACATGGTGGCTTGGGACCTGGAGGGAATATTCATCTATCTAGACAATATTCTCATCACCAGTCCAATGCAGAAACACGCAGGGAACACCTTCGGCAGCTCTTTGCCAAGCTTCAGGCTCATGGGTTAACAATCAACCCAGATAAATACCAGTTTGGTTTGGACATCATCGATTTCCTGGGACATCGTATCACCAGCACGGGAGCCGTGCCAGTGCCGACAAGGTAGAGGCCATCTGTAGTTTTCCAAAACCAACCAACCTCAAGGGACTGGAGGGATTTGTAGGGATGGTGAACTTTTACTATTGTGTCCTCCCAGGAGCAGCAGCCATCATGCAACTGCTATTCAACCTCATCAAAATGGGCGAGAAGACTCTTGCCTGAGTCACTGAAGCACTCCAAGCCTTCAGTGCAGCCAAAACAGCACTATCTGAAACCACCTTCTTGACTTACCCCGATCCAGACTGTCATTGATGACGGGCGCTTCTGAGAGAGTGGTTGGCACAGTACTGCAGCAGCGGGTCAATCAACAATGGAAGACGCTTGCTTTTTTTTAGCAAGCACCTGAGACCATCCAAACTTATGTACAGCGGTTTTGATCGAGAGCTGCTAGCTCTGAACCTGGCTATTTTAGGTACATCCTAGAAGGCTGGGTATACACAGACCACAAATCACTGGTGCAAGCATTGGGGAAGATCTTGGACCCATAGTCGGCCAGATGGCAACGCCACCTTTCCTATATCTCAGAATTTACTACAGACATCTGACACGTTGCAGGGACGTCCAATGTAGTAGCAGAAGCACTCTCACGCCCAACAATCTCTGAGGTTACAGGTGGTATTGACATGGCCCAACTAGCCAAGGACCAGGCCAAGGATATAGGCAGATCAGCCTACTGCACAGCCATCACAGGACTGAGATTCAGGAGTTTGCCTCAAAACCAAGAGGACCACTACTCCTTTGCGACATGTCCTCTGGCCACCCAAGGCCCAACCTTCCCCCTGTTTGGAGATGCCAGGTGTTCAACCAAGTACATGAACTTTCGCACCCCTCCCTCAGATCAACAGTCTGCCTCATCCCAGATCGCTTCATATGGCACGGACTACACCGCAGAGACCTGCATACGATGTCAATGTGCCAAAACCTAGTGACATAACAAGGCACCATTACAACCCTTCCCACCTACGGAAAACAGATTCCACCATATCTATGTGGACATTGTAGGACCACTGCCAATCAGCCAGGGGATGAGGTACCTGTTCACTGTGGTTGACCGTTTCGCATGCTGGCCAGAGGCAGTCCCTATGCCATCCTGCGACACAGAGATTGCGTGCGGAACGTCTAAATGCCTCAATAGTGATTGTATTTGATTCTTCCACCTAGTAATGAATTCCCACTCACTCTCTGTGTCTTTCCCTTCAAATCCTCTTTTAAAACTTTTTTAACCTTCTTACCTTAAATAGAGGTCCTCTTGTTTATCATATCCTTCCATGACTATCTCCCCTATCTCCTGTTTCAAATGTATCTAGATCAGGTCACAGCCACCTTTGCCTCAAGAAAAGTATGCCCACCCTATCCAATATCTCCCAATAACTAAAGTCCTCCAATCAAGACATAATTCTGGTAAACTTTCTCTGCACTCTAGCAAAACCATATTCCAAAACCAGAATTTCATGCAATAACCCAGATGTGGTCTAATCAGTGTTTTATAACGTTACAACATAGCATCTTAATGTTGAAAGTATTTTTAAAATCTGTGACAATCAGAAGTTTGTCCTTGAGTTCATCCATTACAAGATGAATCATGTAGATATTCCTTTTGTCTTTGATAGGCAGTCAGAGCAAGACAAGACCCAAAAGCAGTTGTAGGCCATTTGTTTGCTGTTCCATTCATTAAGATCTTGGTTGATCTTTTACTTCTGCGCCATATTCCTGCACTCACCCCCTTTCCTTCAGTAGATGTTTAGATGTTAAGGAATTTTTTTTTTCTTGGATTTTCTCTGGGACTGAGTCTCCAATATCCAAAGATTCAACACACTTCATATCTGTTTAGTATAGCATTGACTCTTAAAGTACTCCAGCTAACATTCTCCCGGCATCATAGGTCACCTCCCATTTCTCTAAATTCAAGACATTGATGGTTCTGGAGATGCTGGAGGAGCTAAATGGGTTGAGCAACATCAGTGAGAGGAAAAACAATTTGATGTTTAACGCTGGAACCTTTCATCAGAACTGCATTGACATCATGGAACAAAATCTTTCAGAATTGGGACCCTGGTTGATGAGGAGTTTTGGCCTGAAACATTGACGATTCTTTTTATCCCATTGATGCTGCTTGACACATTGAGTTCGTATGAAGGCTCTGAATTGAATGACATCCCCTCATATGATGAACTTGCCATTCCAGGAGTAAATTTGGTGAACCTTCGCCCAAGTTCCACATAGAACAGTAGAGTAGGAACAGGCCCTTACCCCGACAATGTCTGCACTGAAAATTAAACAAAACCTCTTCTGTATACACATGTACGTCTATTTCCTACATATTTATATAGAAACCTCATAACCATATAATCATATAACCATTTACGGAGCGGAAACAGGCCATGTTGGCCTTTCGAGTCCGCACCGGTTCACTGATTTTGTGCGCCCTCTTCAGGCATTGGTCCCTGTAGATCTTCATTCAATAACGATGGGCGAATTCAATGCAGGTGGAATCAGATAATAGCAAAACTATGAGCAAACAGATTGGCTGTCTGTGTACCAAAAATAGTAAAACTTGACGAAACTGGATTTATTAAGAAAAGACAAACAATGGTCAGTATCTCTTAAGTTCATTAACTTAATCCATTGCAGTACAAGGAAAGAAGACTCCAACAGTGGCGGTTGCTTTTGATGCAGAGAAAGCCGTTGACAGGGTAGAATGGAATTATTAAATGTGAACTAATATTGTACCTGGTTCCATCACTAACTCTGATGACCCATTTCAGGCCCTATACCTTGTCTTGCATGTCTCCTTTAATTGTGCCCTCCCTGCTCCTTGAAAATTAGGCTGATGAGATGAGACTTTAATGTAAAATTCTTTCTTGCTGCAGCTATACAGGTATGCAAGATATACAGTGGTATAAATTAGAACAATATGTCATAATACTGAAAAAGGATAGGTAGACAAATAAATATTCATACTTGCAGTTAATGAAAAAATGGATCGATAGTGCAGACAGATCTTTTGGTAGTCCTTTATGGTGAGGGTAGTATTGAACAAAAACACCCTTTGGCGTCTGTAGTTGCCATTTTTCAACATGCCAATGAAAGCTATTATGAGGCTGAAAAACAAGAATAAGAGATAGCGGCCAAAAATTAAGATTATTAAAATTAACTGTTTGGAACATTATAAGAAGCAAGAGTGTACTGGTGAGCTCAATAATCGCAAAGGGATTGGTCGCCCAAGGAAGACGTCCATTGCTGATGACAAAAGAATTCTCATCATAATGAAGAAAAATGCCCAAAACGCTTTTCCGACAGATCAGAAACACTCTTCAGGAGGCACACGTGAATGTATCAATGGCTACCATTCACAGAAGACTTCATGAATAGAGATACAGAGGCTACACTGCAAGATGCAAACCACTAGTTAGTCACAAAAACAGGACGGCTAGATTACAGTTTACTAAAAAGTATTTAAAAGAGCCTGTAGAATTCTGAAAAAAAGTCTTGTGGCTAGACGAGTCCAAGATTAACCTGTATCAGAGTGATGTTACAAGCAATGTGTGGAGGCGTAAAG
The DNA here is from genome assembly GCF_036971445.1 of Narcine bancroftii. Lineage (NCBI taxonomy): Eukaryota > Metazoa > Chordata > Chondrichthyes > Torpediniformes > Narcinidae > Narcine > Narcine bancroftii. The sequence goes on along the minus strand of NC_091479.1, from coordinate 18,997,843 downwards.
GAACCGCCCAAGATCCGAAGCATACCACCTCATCTGTGAAACACGGAGGGGATATTTTGGCTTGGGCATGTCTGGCTGCCACAATACTGTTGAACTTATCTTCATTGATGATGTAACTGCTGATGGCAGGAGCAAAATGAATTCTGAGGTGTTCAGAAATATCTGCTCAAGTTTTAGCAAGTGCTTCCAAACTCATTGGATGGCAGTTTATCCTACAGCAAGACATTGGTCCCAAACCTATTGTTAAATAGGCAAAGGAGTTTTTCCAAAGCTAAAAATTGGAAAATTATTGAATCTACATTTGGTATGGATCCAATTGAGCATGCCTTCTATATGCTGAAGAGAAAACTTAAGGGGAAAAGCTTCTGAAATAAGCAAAAACTGAACATGGTTGCAGTCAAGGCCTGGCAGAGCATCACCAGAGAAGTACCTGATAATGTCTATGAATTACAGACTTGCATGCAAGGGATATGCAACAAAGTACTAAACACAATTACTTTAATATATATACCATTGCTATGTCCTAAATATTATGGTGCCTTGAAAAGAGGGGACTATGCAGAAAAAATGCTGCAATTTCTACATGGTCAAACCAAACTGTAGACAAATATCCGTAATAAAATCAGGAATGTGCACTTCAATCACATGTGAATTGTCTGATTTAAAACTGGAGCACAGGGGAAATAGAGGAAAAAATGTCTTTCCCAAGCATTTTGGAGGGCACCGTACTTGCTCGGAGAGAGGTCCTCCAGAATGTGGATTCTCAGGAACTTCAAGGTACTAACTGTCTTCACCGCTGTTCTGTCAATAAACACTGATGTGTGGTCCCTCAGCTTCCCTTCCTAAAGTGTATAGCAAGTTCCTTGGTCTTGCTAACTCTGAGAGCAAGATCATTGTTTGGACACTACACAGCCAGATTCTCAATGTCCATCCTGTATTCTGACTAATCATCACCTATTATCTGGCCAACGACAGTGTTGGGCAAAAATCCATCATTTTTAGTATTGACAATTTTACCCTGGATAAATATTCTGGCTGTTTATCTTATATATACCTCTCTTGATCTTCTATCGATATCCTTCCAGCTTCTGGCACTCCGAAGAAAAAAATCTCAAGTTTGTCCTGTGACGGGCCCAGAGGACCCCAAAACCCAGCAGCCACCAAGACAAATGGCGACTTAAACAAAAGCTGCTTTTAATGATCTTTAAACTTATTTCTATTAATTTAATTGAACCCTCTTCTAATTCTAAGCGCAGTCCAATCTCACCTCACTCCTCCAAGTTCACCAGAATCCGGCAATTCTAATACTGTGCACAGAATTTAATATTTATGATTCTTCACCAGGCTTTGGTGCTTGAAAGGTAAATGGTTACCACTCAGGAAGGTTCTTGTCAGTTTTCAGAGAGAGATTTATTGCTCATTGGACACCCACAACTGATTCCTTATGATCAGTCACTTCAGTGTCTTGCTGAAGAAACTTGCACCATCAGGGTTTTCCAGATGATAGCCTCTTTCTTTCAGAGTTTCACCACAGAGTTCCTTTTTGTTTCCCTTATTTCAAGTGAAACATTAGACAGCCAGTCCTCTCCTCTTGTATAGACCACAAGGGGTTTGACCAGGCTGGAACTAAGAACTCACAACCCGTCTTCAAAATGGGGTTTTCCACAAGCTTGTCAGCTTGTCCTGTTCCAGTCCCAGCTGCTGCTGCTGAACTGTAGAACTGAATTCTCTCTCTCTCTCTCTCTCTCTCTCACACACACAGAGAAAACCACATGACCTGCTTAGAACAGCCAACTGCACTCAGACAGACTGCGGGTCCGGTCCCGATCTTCCGAGTTCGTTCATCTGTTGCTTTCCAAAACAATAATCCATTATTACACAGGACTTCACCTACTTGTGAAGTCCTTATAGGCATCCTTCAAAGTTTTTGCAAAGGCACCCGGAGCCTGGACTAGCTTGAGCAGAGCTCTAGCATTTTAAATGAGACCTGTTTTGAAGTGTTGGTATGTGATCTACACTAAAAACATGGCCACAATTTATCTTTTAAAACATATCCGCACATAATATAAAATATAACATAATCTGTCACAGTCCAAACTTTCCCTGTAGGTCGTAACCTCTAATGCAGGCAGCATCCTAGTAAATCTCTTCTGTACTTTTAAAAAGTTTCCATCAGAATAATCACTGATAATACGACAGTTATGGAGGATGATTAAAGATATAACCTTATATAACTTCATATTATAAAGATATAATGTTAGTGGTGGGGAAGAGTTTGACCAGTGCATTCTATATGTAATTGGAGCAATATATACAGATGAGATTGTGATTGTATACAAGTGCATGATGATCAATTCAACAGTATTTACTCGATCCCTCTCCTGTTTAAGCTTGAAAGTGTCACAATGGGCATTTGAAGAAGTGTATGGTTAAGTATATAGGTGGCTTTTATCCCAGTTTATTTTATAACCAGAAATCTTACCATAGCCTTCCAAAAATTTTCACAAAGAAGTCTCAGGTTCTGTCAAATATATTAAAACATCATCTTCAAATAAACTAATTTTATGTTCTTCTTGGACCAACCTTAAATCTCTTAATTTCCAAATTGCTCATAATTACCTCTGCTAATGGCTCTATAGCTAATATAAACAAAGCTGGGGATAATGGGGTGGGCACCCTTGTTTACTTGGATTGGAGCAGTCCATTAGTTACTACTTGAGCTTTGAGATTATTATATAATGCCTTAACCCAATTTATAAAAGTTTGAGCAAACCCAAATTTATCCAAGACCTTAAACAAAATGTCCCATTCCAATCTGTTAAAAGCTTTACCTCTTTTGAAGATTGTTATGAACAAGGCCAATTGATGTCATTTGAGCCACTGAGGAATAAGTATGAAATACCCATTAATACTCTTTTTTTGTTATTTTCAACTAAAGGAATATTTAAGGGAAAAATTAGGTCCAAAGATGGGGTTGCTCATTTGTAGTGAGGTGGAAACTCTCATTAGGAGAGGAAATACTAAGAAATTTACTTCTGCAATGTATCTTTTATTGCGAGCAGGAACTATTAAACAAGGAGTGCATAAATCTAGACAGAAATGGGAGTTTGAATTTGAATTCAATGGATTTGAATTTTACAATGGATGAACAAAGATGGTTGGATCTCTGTCGAGATTGTATGACAAATACTATTTAATGTAAGATAGATTAGTTCAGTATAATTTTTTATATCAGTTAGATTTGACGCCACAAAAAATTGAATAGAATGAAATCTGATTTATCAGATCAAGTTTTGGGTGTGGTGAAGAGACAGGAACTTTCTTGCCTTCAACTTGGTCATGTCCCAAGGTAAGACCTTTTTGGGTGGATTTAGGGAACTTTTTAGAACAAGTTAGAGGCATTTCCATTAAACCCGGATCTATTCCTGCTGTGGGTTATAGAAGGAACAAGATCTAAGATGAAATTATCAATATCTCAAATGAAATTTGTTAAAATAGCATTATCAGTAGCAAGGAAATGTATTGCAATGACTTGGAAATAAGACTCATATTTAGATATGGGAAGATGGAATGCAGAAATTCAACCGTATCCCTTTAAAGAAAATTACATATAATTTGTGAAATAAATATCCTATATTTTTGCGAATTTGGAGTCCCTTCATGCAAATTTTAGGTATAAATACGTAGAAGTGTTCTTCCAGCTTCGTAAGACCTGTGAATTGATCCACACTTGGAATGTTGTTTGCAATTCTGGTCACCCAACTACAGCAGTTTATAACTGCTTTTAAAATTTGGGGCTTGAATCACTCCTTTCCCCAACTAATACAGTTCGATCGCCTCAATTATCATAGCATGTATTTCTGCTAACGTGACATATTTAGTTGAGAGTCATTAGGGAAGTATTTAATTTGGTGCCATTGAGTGAGTAATTCCATAAAACACTGTGAAATAACTTTTGAGGAGAAATGTACTAGAGACTTCTTGCCTTGTAATGAACGGGGGAAATGCTTTTGCTCGGCATATTATTATGGAATTGTGTAATCGTTATTTAATTTTGTTGCTGCTTGGAACAATGTAGTTCAATCAGCTCATCTAAAGCCATTCATTATAGGTAACAAAAGTATATACAGTACAACTCCGATTATCTGAAATGGTCGAGATATGAGCAAATTTGTTGTCTGAGAGCGTTGTAGAGTCATGGTGGGGGAAGGGTAGCTTGGCTTTTCCCAGAAGTAGAGTCTGAAAAGTTCTGGAAGTGCGGGTTTACAGCTCTTTTAGGGCTGTGTATTTGCCTTGCTTCGGAGGCTGCCATAGGAAGTTTTTTCCAGCCTTGCCGCTGTGTCTTGATTGAGAGAGTTCACGACGTAAGAGTAGCGGGTGTTGTCGTCGGCGATGTGTTGAAGCTGGAACTGAGCCTCGGCCTGCTTAAACCACACATGTGATTGTGACACACAAAATGTTCGGAATCTGAGTGAGACAACTGGCTTCGCTTGATCCGTCATCTTCGAGTCCAACTGCCGGTCACCAGTGTAGTGTTTGTAATATGTGAGTGGGGAGAAAAATGACACACACACCAAAGCCTTAAAGGTGAGACTGGTTTATTGCACTGGCTGTCGCACTTATATGGGCCCCAGGCACTGACATCAGGTCCCACATCATCGGAGCGCTGGCCTGGGATTGGCCGGCGATCCCATCACAGTTCCCCATCTTCTGCCGTGCGGGAGATCACCTGGGACAAGGGCTGGTGTCATTCCCAGGTCTGCGCGATCGCCGTATTCGTCGGCCATTTTGTGGGTAGGTCCGCATCTCCATGTGCAGGCTCCTACAGTACTTTGTTATGTGTCCGTGTATTTTGGTAGTTATCCCAAAAGTAATACAGCCAGTTTTTTTGGACCGCAGTTAGCAAAATTTCTGTGCTGGTTCTCAATTGAGTGTCAATTTTTGATTGATCACTTGAAGGTAGCGATTGGAACGATAATTGATTGTATTGCAGTTTTTCATATTGTAAGAAATACAAAGATATTAAGATCATCTGCATCAAGTTTTAAAAATTAACTTTCTGTCAGAATGTTAATGACTTTGACCCAGGAGTGTATTTTCTGCCATGTCGAGAGGGTTGTTTTCATGCTGTTCACCAATATACCCCAGCCTCAGCAAGCGGCAAACTGAATTTGAACAACCTTGTATTTTTTTTAATGTGATTGTTTGGGAGGCAATGTGATCTGTTGAACTTGATTACTGAGTTTGAAATCCTCTTTATGGTGTTTCTTTTGTTGTATTTTTCACGTCTTTTGTAGCTTATTTAACATTAAAAATCTCTAAGCAATAGCCTAATTTCTGGACATATTGAATTGAAAAGTAAAAGCCCTATTATCTGTAATTCAATCAATTGAGGAAAATGAATTAAAAAAATTAAACTTAATAAGAATAAAATAATAAGTAGAAAAAGACACAAGTTTAAAATTGTAAAAGTGAATCTTCTCTGAAGTAACATATAAACCTTTAGTGAAGATAGAAAGAAAATATACAGTCGGTGAAGCGCTTTGGTCAGGCTTTGCATGTCGCCGCTGTTTGAATAAAGTTGTGTGAAACAACAATGGCCTCGCCCAGGATGAAGAGTTGGTTGATGTTGCTCACCATTGGGGTGACTCTCTTAAAATGTCTCCTTATCCTTGCTTAGTAAGAGTTGTCCTGGTCCTTGTCCTGGGGTGGGGGATTAATTATCTATAATGTTGTGTTTTTTGGGCAGCCTCGTGGAGGGGGATGAACCTGCAGTTGCAGCGATGTTTAAAAGTTTTCAAAGCATGTGCCTGAAAATAAAGTAAAATGCTTTATATATTCATGCAGGTGAAGTTTGTTCAGTTCAAGTACAGTGGAGTATTTTTGTCTTTTAAAGTGTTTATTCTTAATGCAGGTGTATTAGTTTAGTATTGTAAGAGCAAGTCTCAAGCATCTGGAAAATAAACTCATTCCGCATCTACCAATCCCCACAGGTGCCGGATACCAGGGGTTTTACTGTATCTTGTTAAAGTTGTTTAAATTATGAGTTAGACCATACAGAGGTAATACTGTGCACACTTATATCTTCTTTGGCTTGGCTTCGCGGACGAAGATTTATGGAGGGGGTAAAAAGTCCACGTCAGCTGCAGGCTCGTTTGTGGCTGACAAGTCCGATGCGGGACAGGCAGACACGATTGCAGCGGTTGCAAGGAAAATTGGTTGGTTGGGGTTGGGTGTTGGGTTTTTCCTCCTTTGCCTTTTGTCAGTGAGGTGGGCTCTGCGGTCTTCTTCAAAGGAGGTTGCTGCCCGCCAAACTGTGAGGCGCCAAGATGCACGGTTTGAGGCGTTATCAGCCCACTGGCGGTGGTCAATGTAGCAGGCACCAAGAGATTTCTTTAGGCAGTCCTTGTACCTTTTCTTTGGTGCACCTCTGTCACGGTGGCCAGTGGAGAGCTCGCCATATAACACGATCTTGGGAAGGCGATGGTCCTCCATTCTGGAGACGTGACCCATCCAGCGCAGCTGGATCTTCAGCAGCGTGGACTCGATGCTGTCGACCTCTGCCATCTCGAGTACTTCGACGTTAGGGGTGTAAGCGCTCCAATGGATGTTGAGGATGGAGCGGAGACAACGCTGGTGGAAGCGTTCTAGGAGCCGTAGGTGGTGCCGGTAGAGGACCCATGATTCGGAGCCGAACAGGAGTGTGGGTATGACAACGGCTCTGTATACGCTTATCTTTGTGAGGTTTTTCAGTTGGTTGTTTTTCCAGACTCTTTTGTGTAGTCTTCCAAAGGCGCTATTTGCCTTGGCGAGTCTGTTGTCTATCTCATTGTCGATCCTTGCATCTGATGAAATGGTGCAGCCGAGATAGGTAAACTGGTTGACCGTTTTGACTGGTTGACTCTTTTCAATCTTCTTCAGCATGATGCTGAACCAAGCCATGAAAGACCCCAACAATGAAGACGCTGTTTACATCCGGTACCGCACGGATGGCAGTCTCTTCAATCTGAGGCGCCTGCAAGCTCACACCAAGACACAAGAGAAACTTGTCCGTGAACTACTCTTTGCAGATGATGCCGCTTTAGTTGCCCATTCAGAGCCAGCTCTTCAGCGCTTGACGTCCTGCTTTGCGGAAACTGCCAAAATGTTTGGCCTGGAAGTCAGCCTGAAGAAAACTGAGGTCCTCCATCAGCCAGCTCCCCACCATGACTACCAGCCCCCCCACATCTCCATCAGGCACACAAAACTCAAAACGGCACACTTATATACCGTGCAAAGAAACACTGGAGACATGTAGGAAAAGGTTTACAACATTAAATCCAGAACTGATGGGTTACTACTCTCTGGAAATATTGAATAGGCTGGGCTTTTTGGGAAAGAAAAGGATAAGGGAGCAAATCAGTAGAAACTATGAACATTCCGAAGGTTGATAGAATGGTTTTAGATCAAAATATTTTCCTCGTAGAGGAAGTAAAATATTAAGATGTTGGAGTTAGCTGGATTATCTGAAATAGCTCGGTAACTTGCTTTCTTTCCAACCTCCAGATTAGCTCCAGCATCGGCCTGTCCATCCTTGGCTTTCTCCACTACCAGAGTGAAGCCCAAAGTAAGCTAGAGGAACAACACGTCATATTCCGCTTGGGCAGTCCACAGCCCAATGGTATGAACATTGAATTTTCCAATTTCAGGTAATGTTCCCCCTCTCTTCTTCAAAGCTACTTCCATTCTTCCCCCTTCACTCCCGATTTTTGTCCAGCTGTGTTTATCTCCCTCCTCCTCTGGTTCCATCCTCTTCCACTCATATTTTAACAACAGGGTTTCCCCACCTCCTCCCTTTCGGTTCCATCTGGTTGAATTTGCCTTCACCTCTCTCCTGATAGTTTCAATTATATCACTGTTTTCTGACTCCAGCACTGACAGCCTTTGTCTCCACTTATCTCACTTTGGCTATCTCATACTTCACTTTTTCCTGATCTTCTTTAGTTGTTTTTTCCTCCTGCTTCTCCCTCTCTCTCCTTTTGTCTGTCACATTCCAATCAATTCCCTCCACATCCCTATCTGTCTGTCATCCTTCACCTTCCCTGGTTCACCAATCCTCTCCTTGCTCCTGTCCAGTCTCCCACATTGTCCACCTATACTTGCTATCTCTACTCTGCACTTTTGGTCATGAAGAAGAGTTCTGACCCAAAATGTCCATTCTTTTTCTCCCTGCTCGATTGTTGAGTTCTTCCAACAGATTCTTTTAGCCTCAAGATTAGTTACCATATTTGACGGCATATAAGACCCCCCCCCCGTTTCAACAGGGAAAATTAAGAATTTTTATTTTAGTTTATTTATGGGTAAACATTTAATCTTATTAAACTATGTAGCTACAGTATAGCAGAAAAAAGCTTGGAGAAAACATGCAACTAGAACAGGAAAAATCTTTAAAAAAAAATAATACTGCTGTAATTTACAGGAGAAAACACCTTAGCTTTTGCAGAAAACATTTTATAAAAACGCAATGCTGCGCTGGTCCCACTGCCTGCTCTCTCCTGGTGGCCCGCAGTCAGTCCCTGCGCTGGACTGATTGCCTACTCTCATCTGGCAGCCCGCTGTCATTACCCGCGTTGGTCCCACTGCTCTTCTCACTCCCGGGGTGGGGGAGTGGGGCAGTGGGAGCAGTGCAGGAACTGACAGAGGGCCGCTGGGAGAGTCCCCTGACAGGCCGCCTCCAGCCCCCACCCTGATCCCACCACCCCACTCCCCTCCCGACAGCCCGTCACTAGTCCTCAACGATAGATGGCAGTGATGAGCCATGAGCGATGATGTTCACTATGCATTACTCACTATTATCATCTGAATTTCAACTTTGCATACATGACCTGGGGGATATTTTCGAGCCTTTTTTGGCGGGGTGGAGGAGTTGTTCTTGTATGGCATCAAATACGGTAAGTGTGATCTGTTGCATTGGAATGTTGTGGCTAATTAAAATTGCTTTATAACATAATAAGTTAATCAGTCTGGCATAAACCAGAAGAGGGTCGATTTTGTTTTAGCTGGTAACGTTACTTGTATTCCTGTGCATCCATTGCCACATTGAATTAAAGTGGCTAGGTGCTAAGCCACGATAGTGGGGAGACACATTTTGACAGGGATTTAATTTAATAGTAGTTTTTAATTTAAATATATCATTTAACAGAGTAATGTACAAAGTTATTCATTAGAGCAGCCATTCTCAATGGGGGCCCTACCCATCACCCCCCTTCCAGGGGCTACAGCACATTTAACGGGGGGGGGGGGGGTCCATGGACTGAAATCATAAAATATCTTTTATGTAGTCAGATTTCAGATTTATTGTTAGAGTATATACATGGCATGACATAAAACCTATAGATTTCTTTTACCTGTCGGCACGGCAGAATTACCACTAATTGGAATGCAAAAAGTAAACCATATGCGGTTGAAAATGTAAATAAATAAAAGAACTGTAAACAGATAACAAATGTAAACAAAATAACTGTGCAATACAGAGAGAACAAAAGAAAATCAATAAAGTGCACAAGTAAGAGTCCTTAAATGAGTCTCTGATTGAGTTTGTCGTTGAGGAGTCTGATGATGGAGGGGTAGCAGCTGTTCCTGAACCTAGTGGTACGAGTCTTGTGGCACCTACACCTCTTTCCTGATGGCAGCAGCGAGAACAGAACATGTGCTGGGTGGGGTGGGTCTGCTGCCCTCCTATGGTAGTGTTCCCTGTAGATGTACTCAATACTGGGGAGAGTTTTGTCTGTGATGTCCTTGGCTGTGCCCACTACCTTTTGGAGGGCTTTACGCTCAGGGGTATTGCTGATCTGATCTGATCTTTTGTAATAAATCAGTCCTGTTTAGCAACTCAGCTAGAAAATGTATCTGGAAAATATTATCCAAGAGGATAATGGTACAAAAGTTCAGCAACTTTACATTTGTATTGAAGAGTTACTAAAGTATCCTGATTTTGGTATCGCTGCAGGTAACAATATTAGCTCTCCAATGAGCTGATGTTCTTGGGTGGACAACAGAAATTCCTCAGAAGGCATCTGCAGTTTACATGTTCATGTTTCTCCTCTGCAAACGCTGTGATAATGGATGGGTGGCTTTAGGAACTTGTACCCACAGTCGGTTGAGTTGGAGAGGCTGGAGGCTGATTCTTTTTTTCACATAGTGTGAGGGAAATGTGCACCCAAGGGTGATATTCAATTCTTTAATGGGTCAGGCTCTAATCTGCCTGATATCCAACTATGGTTAGTAACAATATTGTTGGAAGTCATGGGAGTTCCATTATTAGAATTCCATTTCTGTTTTGATCAGTTACTTTTTACAAAGTTAACTTACGTATCTTTGACTTTTCTGGTCGTCAATACAGTCCATCTATCCTATACATGTCACATGCCAATTCGACCAATTTACACCCCATTAACCTACACCCCGGTACATTTTTGAAGGGTGGGAGGAAGCTGGAACCCATGGAAAAAAACCCATGCAGACACGGGGAGGACATCCAAACTCCTTACAGTCGGCATGGAATTCGAACCCAGATCCGGTCCCAATCACTTGTGCTTTAAAGGTGTTGCACTAACTGCTATGCAAACCATGCAGCCCTACCTCATGTGGCAGAGATATTTAAAATTTATTAATAAAGAGTTTACTCAAGTTCAAGGACATAATATTTTTCAAAGCCTGCTCTGGACCTAACAAGTGTATGGGAGTTCCATTGGGCATGGCTTAGATAACCAAGACAATTTAAGTTTGCAACTTGACTGATTTGCTGTTCAGTTGCTTAAGTTTGAAGTAACTTCACCATTCTTGCTCTACACATCTGCTGAATCTATGACTGGCTTAGCAATGAGTTTCCTGATAGCGTTCACACTCCTAGTCTAAAGTGCCAGGTTTTGAGTTTACCACTACTTCCTTTTCCACACAATAACCTTCTGCAAATCACTTGCATTTTATATTCAAGGAATATCTCAATTGTTTTCCATAAATGACTTTCTGATGGTCTCCATACTTCACTCATTCTTTACAACTACCAGTAAATTAGGGTGATAATTCATTGTGGTCCCATATCAATTCCACTTTACTTTTCTTAACATTATTTTCCATAAGACATTTAACTTTGGGCTCCTTTATTTTGTTTCCACTCTTGTCAGTGAAAATGAAATGATAGTATTGGGGATTATTTGAGAAGGGGGAATCAAGATCCATTGCAATTTACATTTTTTTTCCAATATTGTAGTAGTTTTCTGATGGGTAGGTTGATGTTGCCCAGAAGACGAGATTAAATCGAACAATATCTAAAAAGGCTTGTCTTTGATGCACTTGTCTTACATAAAGGCTGAAACGACTGGCTTTAACTATTCTTTCTGATGGTAATTTGGGTGTCTGTGCTCATAATACATCTAATTATAGAAAAGATTTTAAAAATGTGTTGTAGTTCCTTTCAAACCTGTCAATCCATTGAACAAAAGCTTGAAATTCATCTATTGTTTTGAAAGGAAGTTTACCAGTGATGGTAACCATTCTGCACCGATTTCATTTATGGATAATCTTCTTTATTCAATGGTTTGCAAGAATATGATAGTGTGTGTTAGAGGATATTATACCATTAGCAAGACAAGTGCAGCCTCCCGGTGAAGGCTGGCCAATAAATACGGAATGAGGTGTTTCACTGTGAGCAGTGAAAACTAAGTTGCACTGGTTTCAGTGTTAGTTGCAACTCCAAATGGACCTGAGCTGACTAACCAAGGTCTAACAGGTCTCCCATGCTGAGAATTTTTATTTTTGTCTTTTAGTGAAAGGATATGTGAAATTGTGGAATTTTGCACATTTCTGCAACATATTTTAGATTCTTGGATAATAACTTGTTTTTTGTGCATAGTGTTTAGCGCAATGCCTTTATGCGCCAGTCTTTGGGTCCAGACTTTGGTTCAAATCCCACGCTGTCTGTAAGGAGTTTATATGTTCTTCCCGTGTCTGCATGGGTTTTCTCTGGAGGCTTCAGTTTCCTCCCACCCTTTAAAAACATACCAGGGTGTAGGTTAATGGGGTGTAATTTGGGCGGCATAGACTGGGGCTGTTGCAAATCTGTATGTCTAAGTTAATTAAAAAAAATAACTAATTGCTGACTGATAATGGAATTCGTATCAACTTGTTATAAAAGATGTTACTGGATATCTGAGTTTGTGGCTATTTGCCGAGCATCTGTGCTCTGTCCTTGGGTGAAGTTAGAACTATCGTTTACCAGCCATTTTAATTCCTCTCCCCATTCCCACATAGAATGTCTGTCCTTGGCCATTGCCAGGGTGAAGCTAAATGTAAACTTGAGGAATAGCATATCATTTTCCAATGGCATGAACATTGAAAGTTCCAATTTCAGGCAGCCTCCAACTCGATCCAATTCCACTTTTTCCATTTGTCTTCTACATGTTCTCATTCTTCTCTCAACCCTTCCCCTCCCCTACATGCCTCTTCACCTTTATTTATGTGGTACCTCTTTCCCCCCCACCCCAAATCTCTATCATTTCATACAATCTTACTTTCTAGTTTAATCTCTATAAAGGATGCCAACCCTAAACATTGATTGTCCGTTTCTCTCCTTAGATGTTCCCTGACCTGCTGAGTCCCTCCAGGTTCTATGGTTTGCAGTTTTTTAAATGTTTCTTTAAATGATTATACATGTTAGAAATTTTATTTTAAGAACAGCTTTCTCAATATTGACCATATCTTTTTCAGTGTGCTGCACACTGTTGAGAGATGGATGGATGGTATACTCAGGGAGGGTTATTTGGTAAATTTCCCTGTGGTGGATCCCCCCCACTATCACAAAGGTTGACCAGTTGACCTGCAGGTAATTGCAGATACAAATCTGTGATTTATCTTTGTGACAATAATTTGCTCTTATGTTTGACATTAGCCCAGAAGTTAGTGTTGTTGGTATGAGTCTTTATCACATATGTTCTCCATTTGGTTGTCTCCTGATTGTCTCTTGTGATTGTTATATACATGAATTATATTCCAGAGAATAAAATATGACTATTTTTGCAAAAAAACTTTGTTGCTGTTAAAGTTGAAAGTGTACCTTAAAAGTTCCAAGCTTTCAACTCCTATTAATAGTAAAATGTCAAATGATTTTGATGCTTTATCAATAAAAGTTCAGTTTAAATACAATAAAGTTACTTTTATTAAAGATTTCAACATCCAATTCTTCAGTTTCAAAACAGCGATTTTTTTCAGTTTAATTTAGTTTTAAAAATTTAGATATACAATACAGTAACAAGCCCTTCTGGCTTACGAGCCCGTGCTGTCCAAATACACCCAATTAACTGACCTACATCCCCCCAAATGTCTTGAAGGGTTGGAAGAAACCGGAGCTCCCAGAGGAAAACCACCTAGATACAGGGAGAATGTACAAACTCATTACAGACAGTGCCGTATTTGAACCCAGGTTCCTGGCTCTGTAACCACATTGTGCTAACTGCCACTGTTTCTGTCTAGAGATCTGTGGTCAGTTGTTCCTGTCAACTCCTGAAATGATTATGAAGTGGTGAAGTGATTGTCATATACAGAGAGTGATATGACTATTTTTGAAAAAGAAAACTTGCTGTCTGTGAGTGCAAGTTTAAATTTAAATCGTAACCCTATTTATTGAATAGAAAAATTAGTTTCATCCAGGAAATCTAGCAATTTGATATTTTATTAAAGTTTGATGATAAATCATACCTTCACATGAAGTATATGGGAAGCACTTCAAATATTGTTTGTTCTACCAGAAAGAAAAAAAGGAAGCTTCATGATTTCAGGATGTCCCAAATGCCATTTAAATAAATAACCATTGGAAATAAGGCATCTAGTTTATACAGATCGGCTTCCATGATTTGCATAATGAGCCACAGAAGAAATGATTAAGGCTGGGTCATGCACTGCCACCTTGTGATTTCTTGCCGTTTTCTAACTTAATCACAAAGTGTGGTATTCATCCAATATCCAGTGCAGCTGCCTCTTGGGATGGGTAAAGGTTTGTAAGAATCTGCAGTATTATAAGTTTCTCAATACTGCATTCTTCCACATTCTCCCATTTATAACCCTTGAAAAAGTTTTTTTAAATTGAAATTTGAATAAAATATATTTCAATTTGTAATAAAGATGTGAACTAAAATGGCTGAATATTGAACAGAAAAGCAGAGGTAAAGCAGACTATTGATCACATCCATCACAGGAGGAAAATAACGAGTGTTAAATGGTGATGAGTATTTAATAATAAGCAAGAATATTTGAATGCATTGATTAAACAAGATGAAAATAGAAACAGAATGATGGAAATCCATTATTGTACTTAAAAGGTGCAAGTAGAATGACATTTCCTAAGTTGAAAGATGTTCAGGTTACCTGTCAGTACCAATTTGGTGCTAATTGAACCTGGTTATAATTTACAGCTAAGACTGCACTGACCATTTTCTAAAAATTGATACTGTACATCTAAACATTCTGTTGCGAAAGGAAGTCTGGATAACTTTTTTATTGGCGGATAAAATTTTTTGTTAGATTATCATTTTGAAAGTGAAGTAAAATCCCTTTTTAGTTTGTTTCTTGAACGGAGTACACATTTCCAAACCTTGAGTGCATATAAATCTGAGATGTGATTAAGTTTTTCTCTGTAAAATTGTCAACAGCTAGTCAGATCCATCCTGCTCAATGTTGGTTTATTCTTTCAAAATCTGATATCCAATTTAAGTGTTAAATCAAAGTATACATTTTATACAGGATATTCTGACTTTCAAGTGACATGACATTGGGGGTAAATACGATTAATTAAGGATTTATGACTGATAATATGAAGTATTGTTGAACACTTGAAAGTCAGAATATCCTGTATAAAATGCATACTTTGATTCTGACGGAGAGACTCAAATAATAGAAATTATGGGTACTCTCAAATAATGAACACTGGGCAACCCTATTTTCAACTATAATCTATAAACCGCTGAAAAGATACTGTTTCAAGAAATCTTTGACCAGAATTACTGGCACTTCATCTTGCAAGTTGCATCCTTTCAGTTTTTTTTGGTTAAATCATTGTCTGTTTTGGTTAAAATCAAATCTGGCTTTTGTGAAAGAAGATTTTGTGGAATAGAGAAGTCTTCATCCAGAATGCACAGCAGTCGAGAAATTAAGGTGATAGTGGTGTCTTTACTACAGTAAAATCCCTGGTATCCGGTACCAATGGGGATTGGTAGATGCCGGATACGTTAATTTTATGGTTGCTTGATGCGTGATTGGTGAACTAATGGTGAGACACACCAATTTTGAACTTGCATATTTTTTACCGATTTATTTTCGCTGATTTTTTTTCTGCCGGTTGTTTGAATTCTGGGGGTTTTACTGTATTCAGAATGCTGGACAAAACTTCTGCTGAAGTTGTGAACAACACTACAATGTCCATTTTGGATACTTGGGGGGAAAAAAGTTGCTGGTGACGTTGATTTACAGTTTTCCACTTGCATTTATAAACACAAAATTAAACAATTTCTTCTTTTATACTAATATTATACCTTTAATGAAGGGCTCAAACATGAAACGTTGGTTATGTACTTTTTACATCTACTGTATAAAGGACACTGTTTGACCAGCTGAGTTTCTCCAGCATTGTGGTTTTACTTCAACCATGGTCTTTCCAGATTTTCGTGTTTTACTTTTCCTCTGTTATACTTCTAGTTTCACTTTTTACACCTATTGAAAATACCATTTGTGTACAGTATCACTTCTGAGAAATAATGCTGAAATGTTTACCCTATGCAGACAAGAATATTATCAAAATGTACTCTTTATTTTCTTAAAGCCAGTCTTTTCTCTGTAATTATCAGAGGGAGGTTACATTTCCCTGTAATTTTTGAATTATTAGTTATTCATCTTTTGGAATGTGGGTGTTTTCTCTTGTGCAGGTGGTCCCATGATTTCTGTTTAGCAAAAATTGAAACTTCATGTTAAGCATATCCTAGTTGGAATACAAATGGAAGAGGAGCCAAAACTGTTTGCAGGCGACAGATACTTGGTCTTTCAGTCAGTGGCTAATTATGGACATTTAAATCTTTCACCATCTTCTGTGATACTGAAGTTACTAGTGAATACAGATGTACAATCTAATGCACTTCTTTAATACAGACATCCATAATTGAATCCTCGCAAACATTTACTCAACAGGAGCACAAAGACATAATTTTTGTTCACAGCTGTAAGTGTCAATTACTAGAGTAAAACCAAGTGAGAACTTTTATATGGAACATACATCAATTTTAATTTTCATATTTGGAAGTGCTGTTACAGAATTGTATTGGCACTGGTCCAAGGAAGTTGATGGCGAAACTGGGATTTCCCCTGAAAACTCTGCCTTCCCAACTCTCCCACTGTAGCCAGCAATTGGTATTCTAGCAGGAATGTTTTAAAGCAAAAATGCTCCAACTATTGTGCATCTTGCGTTTCTCATGTTTATGAAAGATGGGATTTCTTGTGATTCATGTTCCCATAAATTGATGTTGAGAGGTCAGTCAGAGTAGGCTTTTATTTTGAGGTGTTGACAAAATTCTGAATCCTTAATTGAGTCATACTGCATGGAAACAAGCTCTTCAGCAAAAGTTGCCCACGCCAACCAAATGTCCCACCCACTTTTTTCTTAAAAATTGCAACATCCCTGCATCAACCATCTCCCCTGGCTACCCATTCCATACATTCTGTGTGTAAAAACAGAAAGTTACCCCTCCAGTTCCTGTTAAATCTCTTCTCCTTCACCTTGAAGTTATATCTTCTGGTTACCGATTTTTACCTTACCCTGGGCAAAAGACTGTCTCTGTTCACCTGATCTATTCTGCTCACAATTTTGTATATCTCCATAATCTCACCCCTCATCCTCCTGCACTCCAACGAATAAAGTGCTAGCCTGCTCAGCCTCGCCTTATAGCTTAGCCCCCACGAGTCCTGGAAACATCCTTGGAAATCTTTGCATTCTCTCCAGCTTGATAATATCTTTCCTGTAGAACAGTGACCAAAACTGAACACAAAGTTCAAATGGTGCCTCCATGATAAGGATACAATTGCAACATGACTTCCCAACTTCCATACCCTTTGCGATCTGTGATGCCACTTTCAAAGTACGATGTACATGTATTCCACCAGTCTTCTGGCACCTTGCTTGTACTTAATGAGGGCTTAGAAATATCAGCCAAGGTACCTGCGATTTCCTCCCTCGTTTGCCTTGGTGTCCATGGATGTATCTGATCAGGCACAGGAGATTTGCCTACCTTCATATGCATCAGGACCTTTACATCTCCTCAGCTGTAATACTGACACTTAATGTCCATCAAAATCTGTTCAAGTTGATTATTATCTCACTGTACAGATACAAGCAGATGAAATAGTATTTCTGTGGAGACACACACACACACACACACACACACAGACACACATATTTTAGGATGATATGGTTACAGGATGCTGTTCATCAATCCCTCAGCCTGTGGGAAGAAACTATTCCCCAGCCTGGCTGTCCTGATTTTAATGCTCCTTGATAATAGTGGGTTCAAAAATGCTGTGTCTTGGATGGAAAAGGGTCTTCACTAATTCTTTGTACTTCCACTTGAAATTATTGCACCTTTTCATCAGTTTAGGGCACTCCTTCATTTTTATCTTTAATTCACTTTTTGCTCATTACAAAATCTTAGTTGCTGTTCTTAGTCCAGAAATCCAAAGGATACAGGATAGTTTTCCCCATTATTCCCAAATCCTTGTTTCAATATTCCCTTCAAGTATGAGGAGATTTTAGACTTATCTGTCATTAAAAAGTACGCTATTTGATAATTCGTGTGATTCTGTGACTTTCTCCAACTTGTAATATTTTTAAATCTACCTATTTAACCAAAGATTTTTTCCTTTCCTTAATCTTACTGACGAGCTTTGTTTTTCAAATTACACTTCTATGAAACACTTTGAGACATTTTTCTATATTAAGGATTTTCTATAAATGCAAGATGTTGTAAAATATTGTAATGAAGTGAACACGCATTTATTTGTGCCAATATAATGGTCGCGCTTCCTCCCCAGGTTAATTGGGCTCCCTTGAGTATGAACACATAATGAAGCGCCGGCTGGATGAACAAGAAACAGCTTATGCGTCTCAGCAACGTCGGATTGCAAGCAGCGCTGAAACGTTTTCACACCAGCATCGAGTACTAGCCCCAGCACCTCCTGTCTACGAGACTGTATCTGAGAACATGCAGCCGACAGCTGGTATTCAGTACTCAGTCACACCAGGATACCAGGTACTTATTATTTGTTTACAGGGATTCCCTTGCATTGGGAAACACATTCAATAAATTTTTGACATCAGAGACATGTTTAGTTGAGAGTTCTCTGTTGTCCTTACCCAAACATATTTTGGAATAAGATTCAATTCCTGTACTGCTGTGAGAATTTTAAAAATTCTATTTTTACTAAAGGTAACCTCAAAGCACCTATATCCAATATATAGTCATCATTTAATGTACAATATTTTTAAAAGAATGTCTGAAACTAGACACTTTCACCTTGCTCAGAGCATTGATTCCTTACTCTGGAGAAGCAGCTGTTAGATTGTGATTTTCAGTTGCATCGGCAACTAATTTTGTTTTGTTTTCACTGAGGATTTTAACAGATGGGACCAATCTAGACCATTTAGTCACCATATTTTTAAAGCATAGATTTTTAGAATATTTACAACACAGGAGGCCATTCTGCACATTGTCTCCCCATTGATAAAGAGTATTTCCTACTTGCCCGTACTTGCTTGGTAAGCTACTATTCATGGTCCCTGGCGAACATCTGTAACTTTGTTTAACACGATGAGCGTTTCTGCCTCTACTACCTTGTAAGAGAGTGAGTTAAAGAGCCTTTCCATTCATTTAGTGAAAAGAATTTTCCTCTGTCTTTCCTAATCTTTGTTCTTGTTGGTTCAAATCTATTTTTTTTTATTTTTTTAATTTTTTTATTTTTCACACCATAAATCACAATAGCCATGATATACACTTTTTATTTTCCATACATTTACAGTGACTTTTTCTCCCTCCCCCCTCCCTCCTCCCAAGCCACCCCCCCGGTTTGTTCCCGGTAGGTTTTCGCTATTGTATTTAATGTAAGGCTCCCATACTTGTTCGAATATTTCAATATTATTTCTTAAACTATATGTTATTTTTTCTAATGGAATACATTTATTCATTTCTATATACCATTGTTGTATTTTCAAATTATCTTCCAATTTCCAGGTTGACATAATACATTTTTTTGCTACGGCTAGGGCTATCTTGACAAATCTTTTTTGTGCATCTTCCAAGTCAATTCCAAATTCTTTATTTTTTATGTTACTTAGGAGAAAGATCTCTGGATTCTTTGGTATATTGTTTTCTGTTATTTTATTTAATATCTGATTGAGATCATCCCAAAATTTTTCTACTCTCTCACATGTCCAGATTGCATGAATTGTTGTTCCCCTTTCTTTTTTACATCGAAAACATCTATCAGATACTGTTGGGTCCCATTTATTTAACTTTTGCGGTGTAATGTATAGTCTGTGTAACCAATTATATTGTATCATACGCAGCCTCGTATTTATTGTATTTCTCATCGTTCCAGAGCATAACTTCTCCCATGTTTCCTTTTTTATCTTTATATTTAAATCTTGTTCCCATTTTTGTTTAGTTTTACCATTTGTTTCCTCATTCTCCTTTTCTTGCAGTTTAATATACATATTTTTTATAAATCTTTTGATTAACATTGTATCTGTAATCACATATTCAAGGTTACTTCCCTCTGGTAAACTCAAGTTGCTTCCTAATTTAACTTTCAAGTAGGATCTCAGTTGGTAATATGCCAGCGCTGTATCTCCAGTTATATTGTACTTATCTCTCATTTGTTCAAAGGATAAGAATCTACTTCCTGAAAAACAATTTTCTATTCTTTTAATCCCTTTTTTTTCCCATTTTCTAAAGGCAAGGTTGTCTATTGTAAAAGGGAGTAGCTTATTTTGCGTCAATATTAGTTTTGGTATTTGGTAATTTATTTTATTTCTTTCTACATGAATCTTCTTCCATATATTGAGGAGATGGTGTAATACTGGAGAAGTTCTATGTTGTACCAATTTTTCGTCCCATTTATATAATATGTGTTCAGGTATCTTTTCCCCTATTTTATCTAATTCTAGTCTCGTCCAGTCTGGTTTTTCCCTTGTTTGATAAAAGTCTGATAGGTACCTTAATTGTGCGGCTCTATAATAATTTTTGAAGTTTGGCAATTGTAAGCCTCCTTGTTTATACCATTCTGTTAATTTATCTAGTGCTATCCTCGGTTTCCCCCCTCTCCATAAAAATCTCCTTATTATTTTCTTTAACTCTTTGAAGAATTTTTCTGTCAGTTGTATTGGCAATGCCTGAAATAAGTATAGTATCCTTGGAAAAATGTTCATTTTAATACAGTTTATCCTTCCTATCAGTGTTAGTGGTAGCTCTTTCCAATGCTCTAAATCGTCCTGTAATTTTTTCATTAGTGGATTGTAATTGAGTTTATATAATTGGCCTAGATTTTTGTTTATTTGCACACCTAGGTATCTTATTGCCTGCGTTTGCCATCTGAATGGGGATTCCTCCTTAAATTTTGAGAAATCCGCGTTATTCATAGGCATTGCTTCACTTTTATTTACGTTTATCTTGTATCCCGACACTTCTCCATATTCCTTCAATTTCTTATATAGTTCTTTTATTGATAGTTCTGGTTCTGTTAAGTACACTATCACATCATCCGCAAACAGACTGATTTTATATTCCCTGTCTTTTATTTTTATTCCTTTTATATTATTATCTCTTCTTATCGATTCTGCTAGTGGTTCTATAGCTAGCGCAAACAATAATGGTGATAGTGGGCATCCCTGCCGCGTTGACCTGCTTAAGTTAAATTGCTTTGATACATGTCCATTTACTGTCACTTTCGCTAACGGTCCCTTATATAATGCTTTAATCCAATTAATATACTTCTCCGGTAAACTGAATTTTTGCAATACTTTGAACAAGTAATTCCATTCTACTCTGTCGAAGGCCTTCTCTGCGTCTAAAGCAACTGCTACTGCCGGTGCTTTATTTCCTTCTACTGCATGAATTAAGTTAATAAATTTACAAATATTGTCTGTTGTGCGTCTTTTTTTGATAAATCCAGTTTGGTCTAAATTTACCATTTTCGGTACCTGTTCTGCTAATCTGTTCGCTAATAGTTTAGCTATTATCTTATAATCTGTGTTTAGCAGAGATATTGGTCTATATGACGCTGGTGAGAGTGGATCTTTCCCTTGTTTTAGTATCACTGTAATTATTGCTGTTTTACATGAATCTGGTAAGTTTTGTGTCTCATCAATCTGGTTGATTACATCCAGGAGGGGCGGTATTATTAGGTCTTTAAATGTTTTGTAGAATTCTATTGGGAGTCCATCCTCTCCTGGTGTCTTATTATTTGGTAAATTTTTTATTATCTCTTGTATTTCTACTGTTCCAAATGGTTCTGTTAATTTATTTTGTTCCTCTATTTGTAGTTTTGGTAGTTCAATTTTAGTCAAAAATTCATCTATTTTCCCTTCTTTCCCTTCGTTTTCGGTTCGGTATAATTGTTCATAGAATTCTCTGAAGTTTTCCTTAATTTCTTTTGGATTATATGTAATTTGTTTGTCTTTTTTCCTTGTTGCCAATACCATTTTCTTAGTTTGCTCTGTCTTAAGCTGCCATGCTAAGATTTTGTGTGTTTTTTCACCTAGTTCATAATATTTCTGTTTTGTCTTCATTATATTCTTCTCCACCTTATATGTTTGTAATGTTTCATATTTTATTTTTTTATCCGCCAATTCTCTTCTTTTGGTTGTATCTTCCTTTATTGCTAATTTTTTTTCTATGTTTATTATTTCCCTTTCCAACTGCTCTGTTTCCTGATTATAGTCCTTCTTCATCTTGGTTGCATAACTTATTATTTGCCCTCTAATGAATGCTTTCATTGCGTCCCATAGTATAAACTTATCTTCCACTGATTCCGTATTTACTTCAAAGTACATTTTTAATTGTTTTTCAATAAATTCTCTAAAATCCTGTCTTTTAAGTAGCATGGGGTTTAATCTCCATCTATACATTCTTGGAGGGATGTCCTCTTGCTCTATTGCCAATAACAGGGGTGAGTGGTCCGATAATAGTCTAGCTTTATATTCCGTTTTCCTAACTCTCCCTTGAATGTGGGCTGATAACAGGAATAGGTCTATCCTTGAGTATGTTTTATGTCTAGTCGAGTAGTATGAGTATTCCTTTTCTTTTGGGTTTTGTTTCCTCCATATGTCCACAAGTTTCATTTCTTGCATTGATTTAATTATAAATTTGGTTACTTTGTTCTTCCTGTTAATTTTTTTCCCCGTTTTATCCATATTTGGATCAAAATTCAGATTGAAATCCCCTCCTATTAGTATGTTCCCTTGCGTATTAGCTACCTTCAAAAAGATATCTTGCATAAACTTTTGATCTTCTTCGTTAGGTGAATATATATTAAGTAGATTCCAAAGCTCTGAATATATCTGACATTTTATCATAACATATCTCCCTGCTGGATCTATTATTTCCTCTTCTATTTTAAATGGCACATTTTTGCTAATTAATATAGCCACTCCTCTTGCTTTTGAATTATACGATGCTGCTGTTACATGTCCTACCCAATCTCTCTTTAATTTCTTGTGCTCCAATTCAGTTAAGTGTGTTTCTTGGACAAATACTATATCTATTTTTTCCTTTTTCAGTAAATTTAGTAGTTTCTTCCTTTTAATTTGGTTATGTATTCCATTAATATTTAGAGTCATATAGTTCAGCGTAGCCATTTTATATTTTGTTTATCTTCTCTTTCCGTTTTTCCATCATTACCTTTCCTCCTTTTCCATTTCTGTTTTCTTATTTTCAACTCTTTACCAGACAACATTCCTACAACATCCAACATTTTCCTTATTCTCCTATTTCTATCTTCTTTATCCCCAATCTCCCCTTCCCCTCCTGAGTTGCCCTTTATCCCTTGTCGGACAACCACATCTTCCCTCTCCATTTGGATTTGCGAATCCACTCGCAAGCGTCAACTGATTTTGCAGTGACCGCTCTTTTCCCCCACCCAGCCCCCCCCAGAAAAGATTTCGCTTTTTATATGTCACAAAGGTCACTCTTTTAATTCCCTCCTTATTCTCTCTATTCCATTACCTTCCCTTATTAATTCTTATCTATACTCTCTATGTTTTCCTCTAATTACAGATACTTTCACATATGCCCATTGTCTCTATTCACTCTTATACCTCTTTACCCGCATACATATCAATCGTGGTCATTTTTACCCTCCTTACCCGTCTTCATCCCTCAGTCTATTTTTGTCTTTACCCACATACATATCAATCGTGATAATTTTTGCTCTCATTACCCGTCTTCATCCCTCAGTCTATTTTTGTCTTTACCCACATACATATCAATCGTGATCATTTTAACTCTCATTACCCGTCTTCCTCCCTCAGTCTATTTTTGTAATTGTTCTGCAAATTTTCGTGCTTCTTCTGGATCCGAGAATAGTCTGTTTTGTTGTCCTGGAATAAATATTTTCAATACCGCAGGATGCTTCAGTGTAAATTTATATCCTTTCTTCCATAAAATCGCTTTTGCTGTATTTAACTCTTTTCTCTTCTTTAGGAGTTCAAAGCTTATATCTGGATAAATGAAGATTTTTTGCCCTTTATACTCCAGTGGTTTGTTGCCCTCTCTTACTTTTTCCATTGTCTTCTCCAGTACCTTTTCTCTTGTAGTATATCTTAGGAATTTTACTACAATAGATCTTGGTTTTTGTTGTGGTTGTGGTTTAGGGGCCAATGCTCTATGTGCCCTTTCTATTTCCATTTCTTGCTGTAGTTCTGGAAATCCTAGGGCCTTAGGGATCCACTCTTTTATAAACTCCCTCATATTCTTGCCTTCTTCATCTTCCTTAAGGCCCACTATCTTTATGTTATTTCTTCTGTTATGGTTTTCCATTGTATCTATTTTTTGAGCTAGTAGTTCTTGTGTCTCTTTAGTTTTTTTATTAGATTCCTCCAATTTCTTTTTTAAGTCTTCTACCTCCATTTCTGCTGCTATTGCCCGTTCTTCCATCTTGTCCATTTTTTTCCCCATTTCTGTTAAGGTCATATCCATTTTATTTATTTTCTTTTCTGTGTTGTTTATTCTTCTTCTTAAATCATTGAATTCCTGTGTTTGCCATTCTTTAAATGACTCCATGTATCCTCTAACAAGAGCAAGTATATCCTTTACCTTGCCTTTCCCTTTATCTATTTCACTGTATTCTTCCTCTTCTTCTTCCTCTGGGTTGACCATCTGTTGTTTCTTTGATGCCCTTTCCTCCTCTTCTTTCTTGTTTCCATTGTCTTCTGTGGTCTCTTCTTGCTGCAGGTGTTCTGCAGCTGTCTTTGCCGGCTGTGGAGATCGACTCCCCAGCTGGTCCCCCCTCCCGTCGGTGTGTTTTTTTGCATGCGCGGTTGCGCACTTTTACTCGGCTCTGTGAGCCATTGTTGTAGTTCTTTTTCTACCGACCTGAGGTAGTGGGGTCTTCTCTCCACAGCGGGCCTCTTCGGATAGGTAAGGCCTTCACCTTTTTCCTCCGTTGTCTTCTCTTCCTCTCTTTCCGTTGATTTTGATTTTTCTCCTTTTGTCTCCATCTTCTTTCCACCTTTATACTCACTTTTCTTTAACTTGTATTTCTGTGCCTTTGTATTTTCTCTTGTTTTTCCCGACTTTTCTGGAGAGGGCTGGAGTTCACCGTCCGGCCACTACTCCATCACGTGACTCCTCCCGGTTCAAATCTATTTTGATGTGGGTTTTGATGTTCCATCTAAGGGAAATAGAAACATTGATAATGTCGAAAACTGAAGCAAATGCAGATTATTCCATACACTGATGGTTGATTCTCTGTCTGGAGTGAAACACAAAAACCTGCAGACACTGTTATTGTAGTAAAAACACAGGAATGCTGGAGGTCTCGCTGCATCCATAGGAAGTAGAGATATATAACCTATGTTTCAGGCCTGAGCCCTTCTTAAAGGCCTGAGTTGAAAGCAGGGGTGCCAACCTGCTTTTTATTCATACTTGGAAGAAGTGCTCAAGCCTGAAAAATCAGTTATATACTATGGACGCTGTAAATCTGGCTGAGTTCCTCCAGCATTTCTGTGTTTTTACTGATTTTTTTTTCTAAACAACATGTTCTCATGCTTACCCCATTCTCTGTGTCATTTGTGCCTAGATATCTATCTATCTTGGATATATTCAGCAAAGTTTACAGCTGTGATGAAAATCATAGGTTCACCATGCTCTTAAGTGAAGAAATTCCTTCTCTTCTTAGCCTTGAATGTCTTACTCCAATCCTGCGGCTGTGATCCTTGGTTCTTGGCCCCCATCCAGGGAAACATCCTCCCTACATCCAGCACATTAAACCTTGCCAGATTTTTGTACATTTCAATGAGAGCTCTCATTCTTCTAAACTTTAGTATATAGAGCTTTAGTTGACCCAATCTTTCTTCATATGACAGCTTGACCATCTCAGGAATCATTCTGGTGAAACTTAGTTGCACTCTCTTGCTTGAGGAGACCAAAGTGTACACAGTATTCTTGGTGTGATCTTACAATTGTATAATTGTAAGAAGATATTCTTCCTGTGGACAAATGTTTTGCGTTAAAAGCTAACATTCCATTTATCTTCATTAATGGTTGCTGCCTTCCACATTAACTTGTCTGTGACTGGTTTATATAATATAACCATATAACAATTACAGTAAGGAAACAGGCCATCTCAGCCCCTCTAGTCCGCACCGATTTAAGTGAAACTCCACTAGTCCCACCTACCTGCTCCCTGTCCATAACCCTCCAATCCTCTCATATCCATGCACTCACCCAACCTTCTCTTAAATGACAAAATTGACCCTGCTGCAACCACCTCTTCCGGAAGGTCATTCCACTCAGCCACCACTCTCTGAGTGAAGAAGCTTCCTTTTATGTTACTTCCTTGGTACAACAACATTTCCTAAACATTTACAATTTAAATTTTGGGGGCTCGGTTGGTGTAGTGGTTAGTTCAAGGCCTTTCTAGTGTCAGCGATTGGGGCCAGGGTTCAAAACCTGTGCTGTCTGTAAGGAGTTTATACATTCTCCCCTTGTCTGCATGTGTTTTCCCCAGAGGCTCCAGTTTCCTCCCACTGTTTGAAATGTACTGGGGTTGTAGATTAATTGGGTGTAAATTGGGCAGCCTGGGCTGGTGGGCCAAAATGTCACTGTAGTATTTTTTTAGGATTCTGCTTGTGGAATAAATAAGGGAAAACCAATGAATTTAATGTATTTAAATTTTTATTAAAGCAAGATTGTTACAAAATTAAAGAACAATTATTTCTTTGATTGACAATAGCATTTCCCTTGCTATAGGAGTTACGATCATTCTGTTTCCTAATCTGTCCTCTTTTAATTTAATTCGTGGGGTTACGTTTGGCACCTTCAATCAGCAGGAGCTGTTCTACAATTCACAGAATTTCAGATGTCAGGCAATGCAACCCACTATTTGGACCAGACTTGTTCACGTCTCCCTCACGTCAATGACATCCGTTTACTTTTAGCTGTGCTGTTAAACTTTTCTATCTCATGACTGCTTTGAATATTGGGATCCAGTGCCTTTGTCTTTTTTAAACTTTTTTATTAATCTCAGCTTTAGTTGTATTGTAACTTTACACTTTCTACTACTTTAACACTCATGACTGCTTTGAATATTGGGATCCAGTGCCTTTGTCTTTTTTAAACTTTTTTATTGATCTCAGCTTTAGTTGTATTGTAACTTTACACTTTCTACTACTTTAACACGACCATCCGGACTCTAGTGATTAATGCACTGTTTCATCGCGCACCCAATCCATTGCTGACATTATTTGATTAACTTTTCTCAATACATTTCGCTGCACTTATTCCTTGCTTCTCATGAGCATTTCTACCAGGACTTTTCCCAGACTTAACTAATTTAAAGCCCTGTGTACTTCATGTTATTTAATTTGATATAAATCTGGTTCCATTATGGTTAAGGATGGTCCCCACCAACATAATAGTTCTCTCCCCAGTGCTGATGTCCCTCAAATTGAAGCCTGCTTGTCCCACACCAATCTGATTTATTTTATAGTCTCCTTGATCTTATTCACCTTTTTCCAATTTGGATAAAATTCCAGAGATGATATTCTGCATTTTAATTTGGTGCCTAGATGCTCATACTCTCTCAGCAGTATATTTCTTAGTCCAACTGATGTTATTAGTAGCTAAGTAGACCATAATAATTGGATTCTCCCGATCCCACTACATCCTCTATTGGCCTGGAGGCCAATATACATATACATATGGTATATATTATTCTTTAAGAGGGGGAGGGAATTGAGAGAGGGAGGGAGGGGAAGGATTATAACCATCATGTAATGAATGAAAATTTCTTCAGTTTGAATACTTATTTTGTTGTATAATGATTGATTAATTACATGAATAGAATTTTTTTTAAGTAATTCAATATATTGAAGAGGCAGTTAGATGTGTTTTTTCATAGTTAGGGAATTAAGTGTTATGGGGAAAAAGGCAGGTAGGTTGATCTCAATCCACAGCCAGAATAGCTGCTATCTTATTGAATGGCAAAACAGATTAGATGGGCCAGATGGCCTACTCGTGCTCTGAGCATGTTCTTTCAGCCAACTAGGTCTTAAATTGATAAAGATTAGTTTTAATTTAGTCTGCAAATTATAACTTTGCCTTTTGGATAGGACGCAATTAAAAGTCTGAGAATTTCCAGGATTTTCTATTCTGTATAATCCAAATGACTGAATTATTTTCAAATTGCGATAGAAAGTTTGGACATCCTAGGTGTTCAATATCTGAATTGTGTGTAGGGACCTCTCCTTACTTTGGAGGAACAACAGATGTTTTCTTGCACTTCTGACACCGTCTGCTTATTTGGGGAGGGTTAGGGGCAATAAGAAATGGCAAACAGGAAAAAAAAATGCTTGCCTGCTTCACCCCAGCAAATCCTTTAAGACTAGCTGTAGAATTTATTTGCTTATTTAATGTGCAATATCAGTGCTAACAATGTCTCTCTGATAGCATCTTTTAGTGTGACTAAGAGTGCCTCATTCAGGTAAATTCTGCTGTCACATTGACTGATTGAGGCAGGTTGACGTTTTTTGAGCAATGAATTTGAAGGGTAGTAATTAATGAGTGGTTTGAGTAAAAGGTACATTTTGTTTATTCCTGTAGGTTTCAGCTATGCCGCAGAGCTCTGGCAGTCACAGCCATACTCCAGGTGTACATAGTGGCCACCATCACACTGCGTCAGTTCAGCCTCATGGACAGCAGGTGGTACCCCAGAGCCATACTCATCCTCCAGGAGCACCAACAACACCAGTTCAAGGACAGCAGCAGTTCCAGAGGCTAAAGGTGAGATTTAACCTCAACAGTTGAGTTGAAGCATTTTTGAAAACAAATGTTGGGAAAAGTTGAATTGGATATCATTTACAATTTAAAATATTCTTCAGCGTGTAATTTACAGCTATTGATAAATTGCTCAAACTTCTAATCAAATGCATTCACTTGAATTTTGATAATTGAAGCAAAGGGAAATATTTCTCATCTTGTAACAAACTAAATATTAAAACAGTTTAACCAATCATTTGCTATGGCCCCCTTAGGACTCTGCTCAGTTAATGGACCCTCTTCCCTGTGAAGCAGTCGTTTTGTTGGTTTCTTCTGTACTTCGCTCCTACCAACTACATATACATTTTTTTTTTAACAATTTCAGCCCGTTCCCCCGCCCCTTAAATGTGCTGTGGACCTGGGTGGGCTGTCTGGCCCAAATTGAGAATGGCTGGTTAACCATATTACGTCTATTTCAATTAGATCTAATATTGCCTCCATAACAAGGTTATTATGCTTCCATTTAACATGTATGACAAAAACGTAACATCAGAAACGAAATGAATTGATAATTAGAAGGTCTACATTTGAGCTCATTATTAAAAGCTTGAAGGTTAGGATTTTTTTTCATGTAAGGGCAAATACAGGGGATTCTCCATCAGTAATAATATCAATGATATTGTGAAGCAACTCTTGTCAACAGGAGTTGTACAAGATTCTATGAAAAAGTTCTAATGATGCATTTAAACCATACGTCTGAAGCAGGGGGGTTGAATAACGGCAGCAAAAACCACAAAACATGTAATATTGCAATAAAAGCTCAGAGATGTAGACTTATTCTACTTTTGATAAATGTCTTACTAATTGTTGCTGCTTTGATGGTTGACTGACAGTTTTAAAATGGATTTTAATCATTGCATGGTGTGTGTTTTCTTCACTTGATAGTATTGTACTACAGATTTACATATCAATTGAAAAATTGAATTATTATATCTGTTGCAGTTGGTCTTTGGGCTGTTTCCATTGTCTGTATCAGGTCATGTGTCATTTATTCTGCTTTTACAACGTTGAGATTATATTTTAAAAAGTTGATACAGATAATAATAAAAGAGAAGAGGATGAATCTTCCATTTTCACACACTGCCATTGATCTGCGATCAACTTTAAACTTAAAGAAATGTTTTATGCATGCTGTCAAACAGATGTAACATTTTGCTTTGTCTTTTACTAGGTGGAAGATGCTTTGTCATATCTTGACCAGGTGAAATTACAATTTGGAAACCAGCCCCAGGTTTACAACGACTTTCTAGATATCATGAAGGAGTTCAAGTCTCAGAGGTGAGGAGAAGGGAGGTGCTACTATGCAGCCCATGCCATGTTGCCAGCTGTATTAGTTTTCTCAATATAGCTTTCTATTGTCATTTTCTGAACTGTTTCACGCTGTGAATGTGGAATTAGAATCTGAATTTATTATCGTCAGCATGTCACAAAATTTGTTTGCGGCAGTATCACAGGTGCAACTATTGCTATGAATTACATTTTAATAAAAACAAATAAATGAGTGAGAAAGAAAACCAAGTGAGGTAGAGTCCGGTGGTTCATTGTCCATTCAGAAAAGTGATGGCAGAGGTAAAGAAGCTGCTTTTTGTGCCGTTGGGTGCTCGTCTTCAGGCTCCTGCACCTCCTTCTTGATGGGTGGCGGGGATCCTTGAGGATTGAGGCTGCTTTCGTAAGACACCACCTCTCATAGATGTCCTCAATGGAATAAAGATTGATGCCCATTGTGGTGCTGGCTGAGTTCATAACTCTTCCTTTATTAGACAACATTGTGGACGGATGTAGTTTTACAATGTGGATAGGAACAATGTAAATCTGATAGCCACTGCACCACGTACAAAAGTCTTCACCAGAAAGTGATGGGTGGTGTTGAGATTTTATTAATAACTCATATTAGTCAAAATTATTCAGATTCAATCAAGATATGTAGGTTGTAAATTATCGGGTTTAATTGAAAATCGTTTCAATTAAAGTTGTGGTGTAGTCTTTCAGACTTTAATTGCCCTTCTCTTTTAAAATTGTAGCATTGATACCCCTGGTGTGATTAGCCGAGTTTCTCAGCTCTTCAAAGGGCACCCCGACCTCATCATGGGCTTCAACACCTTCCTGCCTCCAGGCTACAAAATCGAGGTGCAAACGAATGACATGGTGAACGTGACGACTCCTGGGCAAGTCCATCAGATCACTCCTCAGCATGCAGCCCAGCCACAGTCTCAGCCACAGTCTCAGCCACAGCCCCAGCAGCATGCTGCACCTGTACCGGCTCAGCCAGCGCCACAACCACCACCTGCCAAAATCACCAAGGTGAGCATAGGCATAATAATTATGTCGCCTGCTTCGCCTGCTCAGATTTACATATTCTGATTCTTTTTTTTTTACTTTGGATTGAATTTACCATGTCATATGGCACAAGGAATATCAGGCGGTTCTCTCACTGTTTTCCTGGATTATAGCTGCATAACTAATTAATGCACCACTATGTCATTTTCCTAAATATTTGTATTTTCCTTGCTTTCTTCCTCAGTGGGCATCCTTCAATTAGAAGGATAAACTTTAGAATTGAGAACACCAGGTTAGCCTTGATCCAACAGTATTTTATAAAGTTGAACAGATGTGCATGTTTGGTATTAGCAATTTTCAGGTTTTGATAGAGACTTTCAATATTTCAAGTTGCTCTACTCAGGAAAAACAAATCGAGTTACAAGGTTCTGAATCATAGCGAAACACAGCTTGTGACATCTCGTTGATCTACTCAGGACTCTCCTTGCAGAACAGGTACCAACACTGTTTATGTTGGTTGAATTTGTTGATATAATATTTTGGAAAACGGGGTGACGAGTTAATATCAAGCTTGATTTTAAAAATTGATTGTAATTACTACAATGGTCTTGAGGTCCAGAAATCAATGAGGGCTACAAGGTTGATTTTTTTTTCCAGTCTTTAGAGCAGTATCTTTGTTTGCACATCAATAAAAGCAGTGACCCATTGATAAGTTTACTGAATCATTGCAAAATCTTTAGTCTTGGTTTTGAGTGTCAAATGCTTTTTGGGAAAAATAGCTGCGTATAGCTTTGGAGTACCTGTGTGTAGCCTGTTCATAGATGGAAATGTGGCAAAATAAAATTAATAGGCAATCATATTATTTTGTTTTGTTGATACAGACCTGGCAAGGCTTAACTTCTTTTCTCATTACATGTATACTGTCGTAGGAATAGATTGTATTGTTTCTTGACCCCTGCTCTCTCATTGAACATGATCATAGCTGATCTTTTCACTCAGCAGTTTCTAACTTGATCCCAAACCGCTTGATTTCTCCTGGCTTTTGTCAGGACATACTTAGCGAGTGAGCACCCCAGCCACCCGTGCGAAGTTGTTCATCCTGACCTCAATCCTAAATCTTAAATGTTTTAAGAAAAATTATAGGCTAATTCTTTGTTTTATTGCTTTTTGAGAATAATGTGCATAATATTAAAACTATTTGAAATTGTATTTCAGAATATTGTTAACTGTTCTGATTGGTTTGATATTTCTAGCTGACGGACACAATATTTGCAGAAACCGTTCTCACTGGGAGCTGTGCACAGAATAAAGGATGCTGAGAATTGGGATTAGTAATTTATTTAGATTGGAATATTTGCAAAATGCATAATGTATGGACTTTGGATGCTCTGCAAATAGAACGTTACTATAATCCTACGATTAGGGTTTGGACACATTTTTAATAATTGTTTCAAAAGGGTAATGTGGGAAAATCACCACCACGGAAAACCATCACTACTTTTGTGTTAGGTGAGCTCTGGGTGCCCCATGCCCCACATTCCTGAATAAGCATATGGTTAACAATGGTGTATATTTGTAGGTTCCAAATGATGACTCAGATTTTAAGAAATACCAGTCATATCAAAGGCAACACTGACCAATTGACCATACCAAGATAGCAGATAAACACAGCCCATTGTCTGCATTTTAGTGAGAAGACAAGAACAAGTGAATTGACACCTTGTCCCTCACAGAATTGTGATGTAAGCTGATTGATGAATTTGGCAGAATTATTTTAGTACAACATCATTCACCTTTTTTTATATTCTTGTAGCCACTTCAATCACAGACACATACACCAACCAGCCAACCAAATGCATCAATGGCTCCATACGCCTCTCCTCGGTCACCTCCAGTGCAACCTCACACTCCAGTCACTAGTGCTCACACCGCAACGCCACCCATGCAGAACAATCAGCCTGTGGAGTTCAATCACGCCATCAACTACGTCAACAAGATCAAAAACCGTTTCCAGGGACAGCCTGACATCTATAAGGCGTTTCTGGAGATCCTACACACATACCAGGTACGTAAACTCACAGAATTTCAAGCTATTCCCTGACCTGAGTGTTAACAGATTCAGAAAATATTTTGTTGACTTCCTTTTTGCATATTTCTTTCTTTTCATTTATCTGTATACAGTAAAACCCTGGTATCTGGCACCTATGGGCATTGGTAGATGCCGAATGTGTTTTTTCCAGTTGCTTGAGACTTGCTCTCACAATGCCTAACTAAGACACCTGCATTAAGAATAAATAGTTTAAAAGACTGTACTTACACTGAACAAATTTCACTTGCATGAATATATAAACTGTAAAGCATTTTACTTTATGTTCAGTCACAGTCTTTGAAAACATTTAACCATCGCTACATCTGCAGGTTCCTCCCCCTCCGTGGATCCACCCAAAAGATGAACAATAATATTATAAATAATTAACCCCTTCCTCCTCCCCCAAGTTTACAGATAAAGCCTCTGACCAGGACAACTCTTACTAAGCAGGGATAATGAGGCCCTTTAAGAGAGCACCCCAACAGCGAGCAGCGTCAATCAGCTCTTCATTCTGGGCGATGCCATTGCTGTTTCACACAACCTTATTCAAGCAGCTGTGATGGTCAAAGCCTGACCAAGGCCCCGCTGGCTTGAATATTTGCTCCCACCTTCACCAAAGGTTTATGTGTTACTTCAGAGAACATTTACTTATACAATTTTAAATTTATAGATTTTTTAAGCTATTTTATTATTTCTTTTCCTCAAATTTCTTTGCTGGTTGCTTGAATTCCGGATACTGGGGGTTTACTGTATCTACTTATGGATTTATACGTTTTTATTCTTTATCCTTTTTTCTTCTTTAATTTTATTTGTATTTATAGCTTGGTATCTGTTTTGTTGATGAGAACACACAGGAGCGCAGACCCAATTATGATCTCCTTTATATCAGAAAGACTAGATGCAGATGGTGAGATTGCTTCGTTGAGCATCTTGGCTCTGTCTACCACAATAGCGTGGATCTCCCAGTGGTCACTCATTTCATTTCCTGCCCCCTTTCCATGCTGACATGTCAGTTCATGGTCTCATGCACAGCCAGGGTGAGAACACCGCAAATTGGAGGAACAACAGCTCTTACTCCAGTTGGGCACCCTCCAACTGGATGGCATTAACATTGACTTCTCTGGTTTTCTTTAGTCCCATCCCCCTCTTTTTCCCTATGTCTTCTTTCCTCGAGCTCTCTCTCTATCTTTCTTTACCTTTCCCCGTCTCCTTTTTTACTCTCCATATCCGTGCTCCTCACCCTGCCCATTCTTGCCATCTCCCCGCCTTTTAGTTCCGGTGCCTGTCTGTTTTTAGCTCATTCCTTGAAGAAGGGCTCAGGCCCGAAAAGTTGGTCACTGCAATAACTGCTGCTGAGTTCTCCTCCAGAATTTCTCTGTGTTTACAGTACCTTTTAGTCGATGAGGCAGCCATTCGTCATCTCACTATGAATGCCAGAGGCCATCCTCTCTGAAGCAGCCCTTCAAGTCCAAGTGTACAAATACAATTGCTTTACATCTTCAGTGTGACACTAAAATGAATATTGTTGGGAAAGGTGGGCAATGATGGATGAGGGAAGACATGTAAGATATGTTTTGACATTGGCACCTGAACAGTCAGGAAGTGTATTCATCAAAGGATAAGATTGTGTGTAGATCCACAGAGTGACCCCCCCCCTTCCTTTGCCACAGGGTAATGCAAGGCAGTATCTTTTACATGATGTTGAAATTTTTGTTGTTGTTACAGAAGGAACAGCGGAATGCAAAGGAGGCCGGGGGAAATTACACACCAACCTTAACTGAGCAGGAGGTGTATGCCCAAGTAGCAAGACTCTTTAAAAACCAGGAGGACCTTCTGTCAGAATTTGGACAGTTCCTGCCTGATGCCAACAGCTCTGTTGTAAGTATTGTCGAATACTGTGGGCACTGTTATTGGTCACTCTTGTGTTGCTTTTTCTCACCCAATTGTGTGGAATTGTTCAAAGCTGCAATATTTAAATTAAAAAATATAAACCATTTTATTAACCCATCTATACTTTGGCAGTTACCAGGAGCAGGTAACATGGCTATAAATTTGTAAGTATTTTTGGGAGGAGAAGCAAATGAAAATTGTAAATTCCAGAATGATAATGTCAGGTCTCTGGAGGTAAAAAGCCTTGGTCACATCCCTCCTCAGACACTCACACCCACTCCTTGCCTCTCAAGTAAGGATTAACTTATTAAAATGTTGTTTCTTGTATTTTTGTGGAAGTTCATGTTTTGGATTTTGTAAATTGAAGTTGCAGCGGCTGCTCTTGATATCCAATCTGAGTACTTAAATCCATTACCAATTGCTAAGTGACTGATAATAGGGTGGCCAAAAAGTTAACTCCATTTCTCTCCTTGGATGCTTCCTCAAACACTGAATCCCTCCAGCTTCTCATTGTTTGTTCAAGGTGCCAGCTTCTGCATTTTCTCTGTGCACATGCTAAAACAATGTGAAAACTTCCCAATGTACCTCAATCTTATCGCCAAGCCGAATGAGAATTATATTTGCTCGACAGCTGCTGAGTAAGACGACAGCAGAGAAAGCTGATTCGGTCAGGAACGATCACGGCAGCACAGTGAAGAAGCCTCAGTTGAACAATAATAAGCAGAGAAGCAATCAGAATGGCTGTCAGATCCGTCGCCACTCAGGCACTGGAGCCACCCCACCTGTGAAAGTAAGTGGATTTAACTGTTGTATGGCTGGACGGATTTCTGCATCCTTAGAATTAGCTCCTTGTACAACAATCTGAAATTGAGTGATGATTTCAAAGAGGAACCTTCTTGGATTGAGGGTGCAGAGAATGTTTGGAGAATTACCCCGAGATGCTTTTGGATGATTTCTAAAGGGCATTAAGAATATGTTTGTGAAATAAACTTCCTGCTTCTTGTGGTTATTATGTTTTGTAATATATAGCTTATTATTAAGTATAGCTGTGTTTCATTTGCTCTGTCCTTTGAAAGGGAATTCTTTCAAAACTTTATTTTGTAGTAAACTTGTGTTAAGGAGCTTTACTATCCACATACACGCACATTCAAAGTCCCAAAACTAATTGGGTTTTCATACTTTGGTTTAAGATCTCTCTGGTCATAAAAAATAACAATTTAAAAGTTCCATTTCTCAAAATGCCAATAGGAAAAATCAGTGAGGAAGAAATAAAATCAGAAATAGGATGGCGTTATCTTAGCTACACATCCGGGATTTCAATGCGAGTGGTTCACCTGTGGACTGGGATAATAATTTAGAGCCACAGAATCTCTTTCCTGTAAATCAATGCACTTTTAGGTCAGCTAATTGTCCATTGTTAGGAAGGGAAATATGTAGACTGGCAGGTGGTTGCAAACTCTTGGTCCCTTGCATAAAATGACTGCTTTTGTAGAGACTTAACACCTAGTGGCAACCCAGCTGATCTGTCTTTGAAACCTGTTTAAAATCCCTTACCTTACGGCATACAGTGATGTAAAAACTTTTGCGCTCAAGCTACAAGTGCAGCAAGTCTAAAGCAAATAATGCTTTAAATTGACATTTTCATTTGTGAAAGTAGTCTTGATTCTGTATTTCATCTTAATACTACATAGTATCATTTCAAAATGGGATGGGGGGGTGGGTAGCTTGTGACTGAAGCTCATGTGTCATGAGCTCCTAATTTCTGGTGGACTGCCCAGAGCGGTGCTCAAATAAACAGGCTGCCTGCTTACTGTGGTCATGGACTGTTGTGGAAATGAAGGGATAAGAATTGCAAACATTAAGTTGCTGAAGTCTCGATGTTACATTTATCACAGTAACGCAAATGCAGTCCTGTCTCACACAGATACAAGAACATAAAGGTAATCTGGGTGAAATAAATGTTGTTAGTGATCAAGTTTTCTTCTTTCTTTTTGTAGAAGAAACCAAAGATATTGGGATTGAAAGACCAGTCCTTGGCTGAGGTCAATAAACATGGAGCTGGAACAGAAACCTTATTCTTTGAAAAGGTGATTCGGTTTGACTTCATACCAGTGAATTAAAGGAGATTGATTTACCAAATCTTGTATCACTGATATAAACTATCCATACTTCAAGCAGATTAAAACATAACTATTTTCTAAAGAAGCTTTTTATAGCCACAAAACCCATGGACTGAATAATTTTTAAAGAGAAATATTGTTTAACTAAAGTTGGAAACTATCTTTTAAGATGATCCTTTTCTCCAAAAGATTGATATTTCTGCTACTCGTGAAGAAGATGGTGGAAATACTTCTTTGATCAGGCAGCATCAGTGGAAAGAAGCCGAGTCAACATACCAGATCAATACAAAATTAAGAGATTGTAAGACTTTTAACAGTGGAAAGAACCATGGAAGTCTCCTAGACTGGAAGCCAGGAATGATTAAATGATAAAAGTGATACAGGCAAAAGCGGAGGTGATGAGTCATGTAAAGAACAAAGATTTGGTCTGGAGAAGCTGTAAATGGCTACAGTAGATTTCCTGCTAGAACACACTCTCTGAAAAATTGAGAGCAGTGCCCCGAAAATGTTGCTTCTTGTTGAGTTTGGAAAACTGGAAAGGGCCTGATCTAAAAATGAGAGTATTACACAAGTTTTTGTTGAGTTTCTTTGAAGTACTATTACTGAGGTCTGAATTAGTGTGATGTAGAAAATTGAATGGCAAACACTCAGGGTCTTGGTTGTGAAAAGAATGCAGATGTTCATATGGAACCAAGTTGGCTTGTGCATTTCTGAAATAGGTTTAGGCCAGAGGGTAGTAAATCTATGGAATTTGATGCCACAGGCAGTTGTGGAAGCCAAGTCATTAGGTGTATTTAAGGCAGAGATTGATAGGTTCTTGATTACCAAGGGCATCAAAGATTATGGCGAGAAGGCTGGGCAGTGGGGGTGAGTGGGAAAACTGGAAAGGGCCTGATCTAAAAATGAGAGTATTACATAAGTTTTTGTTGAGTTTCTTTGAAGTACTATTACTGAGGTCTGAATTAGTGTGATGTAGAAAATTGAATGGCAAACACTCAGGGTCTTGGTTGTGAAAAGAATGGAGATGTTCATATGGAACCAAGTTGGCTTGAGCATTTCTGAAATAGGTTTAGGCCAGAGGGTAGTAAATCTATGGAATTTGTTGCCACAGGCAGTTATGGAAGCCAAGTCATTAGGTGTATTTAAGGCAGAGATTGCTAGGTTCTTGATTACCAAGGGCATCAAAGACTATGGCGAGAAGGCTGGGCAGTGGGAGTGAGTGGGAAAGTGGATCAACTCATGATTAAATGGTGGGGCAGATTCGATAGACTGAATAGCTTATTTCTGCTCCTATGTCATAAGGTCTAACTATTTATCCACATTTGTATGAACCACAGTCAGCCAGGCCCAACCTGCTGAATAAATTGCCCTGCACAGGTTTTAGAGGTTGACCATAGATATTGTGTACACATACATCATCAGGATTTTGCCTGGGGTAGCGGGATGGAGAGCTTGGGACAGGTTGGGCTTATTGTGACTGAAATGTAGGAGGTTGAGGCATGACCTAATAAAGGTATATCATGAGGGGAAAAGGTAAAGTGAGTAGATATTGTCTTTCATTCCTGGATGGGGGAGACTTAAACTAGAGGGCACAGGTTTAAGGTGAGAAGGGAGAAATTTGAAGGAAACCAGAGATGTAAGCTTTTCATAAAAAGGGTGGGGAATATTTGGAATGAGTTACCAGAGGAGGCAGATACTGTTTCTTAATTTAAAGTATATTTTGACTGGGGTAGGAGAAGATGGATACAGGCCTAATGCAGGCAAATGAGATAATGCATTTAGGCATCATTTAATCGGCGTGGACCAAGTGGACTGTAAGGACTTAGTTTGCATGATTCTATACAAAGATCTTCCTTTGGATAGGAATCAATTTAAAAAGGGGTTAGCTCAACAGAAATTACTTTGGATTTTATGTGTGGGTTTATTCCATGTGCATTTTCAAGTGAAAGAGAAGCAATACACAGTTCCAAATTTTAACAATAAATAATTTAAAACAATGGAATTATCCAACGATGTCATTTTTATTGAACAGCACCGTATTGGGGGGGGGTGGGGGGAAGTAACAGACATTCCCCTTACCTGAATGGAGTTATGTGTGTATTTGAGAAGGGAAAGATTAGTGCAGTAAATGAAACACATGCCTGTTCGATGCATTGCTCTTCTCATTAAATTGGAGGAATGAAAACGGCAATAAAGTATTATTCTGGTTTTAGGTTCGAAAAGCACTACGAAATGTGGAGGCATATGAAAATTTCCTCCGCTGTCTTGTCATTTTTAATCAGGAAGTGATTTCTCGTGCAGAGCTGGTCCAGCTTGTGATTCCTTTCCTTGGGTGAGTAAGCTTTGATATGACAGTGTGTTTGGGAGCGGGCAGAGTTTTTAAACTTTGAAGCCTCCAGCAAAAATTTTGTCCATTGTAAATAAATTGCTATTTTATTTGATTTAAATTCCGTGTAATAACTTTGAAGCTTTTACAATATGGGTATCAGAAATTGAGAATTAAGATGTAAATCTGGATAATAACTTTCCTTTTGTAAAAGCTAATTATTGACTAAAAATGTTCACAGAATTTATGGTACAAAGTCCAAAAATCTGGATGCCAGAAATCCAGACCATCTGAGAATACGGTCTTGGCTGTTGTATGTGTGCGTGCATTACATGTGTGCATGCATGGCATAAGTGCCATGGATGCACTGCCCGAGAATCTGGAAAATCCAAGAATCTGGACCGACCCAATCCCGGGCAGTCCGGATTTTAGAACTTTTACTGTATTAAGAATGATTGTTTTTGATCAGTGATCATTAAAAGACACAGAAAATTTGCTTCAGTTAAGATTTCAACTTGAGCTCAGCATTCCCCAGTTAGTTTAAAGCCTGGAGATCATGGATGAGGATGACCAGACTTGTCTGTTTACTGGGACAAGTGGTGGCCATATTGTGTTTGAAATGACTGGGGTTCATCACCATTTGTTAGATTGTAAAATGCCACAGAATATCGATAAGTGTGTATTTCATGAATGGGTGAAGTGTTGGCCATCATATTTGCGAGCTCTTTTCAACAATGCTGATCTGCAAGCTCTTGCATTGAATATCATTTTAATTCCATTTTGTACTTTGATAATATTGTACGAGTTATTCAGCAACAAGTGAACACAAACTGTCTCTTTATAAACAAACCAGTTTTCTCTTCTCTGAAAAAAATCATTAGATTAGCAAGAGTTAAAGAAAGAAAAATAATATCTATAGAGAGTAAAGGGTAACCAAGGTTTCAGGCCTTGAACCCTTTGTCGAAGGTTACATGGATACTGCATGACCTGCTAAGCTTTTCCATCATATTCGTTGTATTGCACCCAACTCCACCATTGCAAACTTTCATGTTTAACTTCATATCTACTGTATACTTGTTTCTAAATAATAAACATTGCATATATCTCCTGCCCTTTAC
The DNA here is from genome assembly GCF_036971445.1 of Narcine bancroftii. Taxonomy (NCBI): domain Eukaryota; kingdom Metazoa; phylum Chordata; class Chondrichthyes; order Torpediniformes; family Narcinidae; genus Narcine; species Narcine bancroftii. Next base: position 18,957,419 of record NC_091479.1, on the reverse strand, counting down.
TGGTCACACTGTTATGGAGCTTCTCAGTATTTACCTTTTTATAATTACACCTGGCAGGTATATTGTGAAGCTATAAGTTGGCAGAAAGCTTGTTTTAGTTGGTAGATTGATAATCTATTGTGAGCAATGAAATGGTTGAAGACCAGTTAGATTGAGTGGGTGTCTTTCAAATCAGAATAGAGAAGGGGCAGCAAGGATACATGGCTAGTAAACCTGTTGCACACACTCAGTTTTTATTGTAACCTCTAATGCTGTCTAGGTGGAGTTTGCACATTGATCCCCTGGTGCTCCAATTTCTTCCCACAACCCAAAAGAATGTAGGTTGGTTGGTTAATCGTCTACTGTAAATTGTTGCTAATATAAAGGTAAGTGATAGAATCTGGGGGGGACGGGACACAATGGGAGATTAAAATAGGAGTAATATAATTGAGTGCTTGATAGTTGGTGTGGACCTGGTGGCATGACAGTGGCATGATTCTGTGAACTGCATTTACTACCGGAACTGTTCATACTATATTGCAGAAAGTTTCCTGAGCTCTTCGTCTGGTTTAAGAATTTCCTGGGTTATAAGGAGTCTTCCCACATTGAGGCATTTCCAAAGGAGAGAGCTACAGAGGGTATTGCTATGGAAATCGATTATGCTTCTTGTAAACGACTTGGCTCAAGTTATCGTGCTCTGCCGAAAAGCTTTCAACAACCCAAGTGCACCGGCAGAACTCCTCTTTGCAAAGAGGTATGGAATATTTTATGATTATGTTGTTGCACATTAAATTATGCAGTTCCTGAACAGCTAAACTGTTCATACTGGCCAACAGATTGTGTGGGTGACTCACAGTCAGATTCCTAGTGCAGAGTATTAATGCACTTACAGGTAATTTAATTGTCACAACAATTTTTAATACAAGCCGGAACAAATCTAGTCACCGATCACAAAAAGGTATTTAATATGTGTGTCTTTTTAACATTGCATTTTCCGTACCGATTATCAAAATAAAACAATTGCATGAACTCCAAATTAAAATGGTGATAGTGTCGGAAAGCTTTTGTAGAAAGGCCTTATCATGTAAACATGACACTGCTAGAGTATCCATAAACATTGTTCGTAGCATTGAATCTCACAGATAGCCTCATATCGTTCATCTCATTATTGCTTTGAAACTATCGCTGATGCTTTTATAACAGGTTCTAAATGATACATGGGTCTCTTTCCCCTCCTGGTCCGAAGACTCCACCTTTGTTAGCTCAAAGAAAACGCAATATGAAGAGCACATTTATAGATGTGAAGATGAGAGGTTTGAGGTAAGAAGTTGTGCATGTGAAGACACGGATAAATTATGAAGTGGCTGTTTGGTTTTCCCACTCCAGTGCCGATAATGGATATTAATGCAAGGTAGTTCTATGGTTTGCAACCATTGAAATTGCTGAGAATCACTGTGCCATCTTATGTCAATGTTACTACAAATCACACTTTCACACACAGAAATAAAACTGGGAGAGCAACTGATTATGTCTAATTTCCACAGTGACTAATACATTTCAATAAAAACCCAGTCAGCTGCAGAATGAAAATAAAAGAGTTCCTCCTGTCATTAAAACGTGATGCCAAACACAGTCTGCCATTGGATCACAGCAGGCCAAGCAGCACCCACATGAGAAAAAGAATGGTCAAAGTTTCGAGTCAAAGCCCTAAAAGAAAGGCTGTTGCAAAGAGGACAGGGTGGGAGGCGTGGGGCAGGGCCCCTACAAGAACCAGGGTGGAGTAAAACTTGACAGACACAGGCAGTATATTGGCAGATTGATAAAGGGAGAGAGAGGCAAGAGCGGTCAGGTGGGAGGAAGATAAATCTCACAGGGTCGAGTGGGTTGCATCATAGACCACCAACGTATATTGCAGTAAAAGCCTCTGATATATCATGGGCTTTATTTGCCATTAGTTAATTAACCCATTGCTGCCTGCTAGTTCATGTACACAATCCTTTATCCGGACATCTAAAATCTGGAAAGCTCTAAAACCCTGGTACAGCGGGGAGAGAGAGAGAGAGAGACAGCAGCGTGACTCAGGTGGGCATGGGGGGGGGGGTGGGGAGAGACGGCAGTGTGACTCGGGTGGGCGAGGGGGGGGGAAGAGACGGTGGCGTGACTCAGGTGGGCCGGGGGGGGAGGGGAGGGAGAGACGGCAGCGCGACTAGGTTGGGCGAGAGGGGAGAGAGAGACGGCAGTGCAACTCGGGCGGGCGAGGTGGGGGGGGAAGAGACGGTGGCGTGACTCAGGTGGGCCGGGGGGGGAGGGGAGGGAGAGAGACGGCAGTGCAACTCGGGCGGGCGAGAGGGGAGAGAGACGCCAGCGCGACTCGGGCGGGCGAGGGGAAGAGAGACGCCAGCACGACTGGAAGGGGGTGGATGTGGCAGCACAATTCGGGTGGGCTTATATCTAGGGCACTGGCTTTTGTTCTGAAATCCAGAAAAATCTGAAATTCTGAACACACTGTCCCCCAAGGGTTCCAGATAAAGGATTGTGTACCTGTAACATCTATATACTGACCTTTACTCCTATCTACAGATTCATTATTAAAATCTATCCACATACATCCTGGTCACCATCTGTTGCTTGAATTTATAATATTTTGTGAAACTCCACATACTGAGCTTGGCATATTAAGCTGTGTTCTATTTAAGCATTAGAAATGTTGGAACGATCTGGGGCAGGAGAACCACATCTTTATATCAGAGCTAGATAATTTAAGAGCAAGGTCAGGATACCTTCTGAAGGTGGAAACCTGATGGCTGTCTCTCCAATGGGCAATGGATGCCTTGTTTAATTTCAGTCAGACAAGGAATATGAAACTCAGACAGGCAAATTGAATTGAATTGTACTGCAGATACCGTAATTACTCATGTAATAGTTGAGATTTTTGCATCAAATTTGGAGGGGGGTGTTGTGGTCAACTTTTACAGAGGTTATACTTTTGACTGCTGTAAGTACCTGCATCATTCAAGGGTTTAGGAGCTTGGATGGCTGGGACTGCGTGGTAAATCCACATTTGTGGTGGCTCGGGCCTAGGAGAGAGTCTATGGCTGGGGCATATGTCCGTAGTTTGGGCATCAGGAGCTCCAGCAGGTGGGTAGCCAGGGTGAGAATCCATGGCCGGGGTGTCAGGCGGCCCGGTCAAGAGTCTGCAGTTGATGAGTTGGGAGCTTGGATGGATGAGCGGTGGGGTCAAAAAGTGGGGGGGGGGGGGGGGGAGAATCGAGTTTTACAGGGGTCATATGGAAAACACGCATTTTTTTGGCCCATGGGATCGACTATTACATGAGTATAGATGGTAAGTCATGATTCACTGAGGAGTGAATGTCCTCCATCAGAAGATGTTCCTAAGAAAAGTTTCAGGATTGTCATGTGAAGCTGAACTTTGGGCTGGCATTTGCTCACCTAAAACTCAATCTGGATTGTAGTTTCATTGTTTGGATCAGATCAGAGGTCCAAGAGTTGTATCACCTGTCCAGGTCTCATTGTTGTATCAAGATCAGTCTAATCGTCTTTACTATTGGTAGTCAAATCATACACAATTTCAAAATAAATCTGTTGATATGACACATGTGATACTATATTCCCAGATTCTTTGACCCAATGCTTCACATATAATTTTTTAATTTACTTGTTTTTTTGCACACATAGCTTCAGAACTTGTTTCAAATTAATTTCTTTATATTTATTTGTTAAAATATCCTCCTGTTTGTGATATATTCTAGCTATTTGATTGAATCCTGAACAAATGTTTCATTTGGACAAAGGAAAACATGAGCATTTTCTCCTTCTCAAGATCCTTGTGTATGTAGGAAAATGGAATGACGGGAACAGCAGCTTGGTCAGAGTTCTTCTTGCATCTGTTTGTAACTAATTGTTTACGGATAATTTAGGTTTTTCACATAATATCCTACATACCATTGCTATCCACTAAAGATTCCTTCACCTCCAATAGCATAATCTGGTCTTTAATTGTGCAGTGCTGGTCTCCCCTGAAATGAGAGCAAGAGTATCTGATTTAATATTTTAGAAGTACCTCAACTTCTCATACAAAGAAATTAAACATTTTGTCATTGAACAAAACAAATTACTTATGTTGGACATTTTTCCACAGCTTGACGTTGTCTTGGAAACAAACCTAGCAACGATCCGTGCCCTAGAAACTGTTCAGAAGAAGTTGTCACGAATGTCAGGCGATGATCAAGCTAAATTCCGTTTGGATAATACCCTCGGAGGCACTTCAGAAGTAATTCACCGTAAGGCTATTCAGAGGATATATGCAGACAAGGCTGCAGACATTCTTGATGGTCTGAAAAAGAACCCTGGTGTCGCTGTCCCTATTGTGCTCAAAAGGTAGCTTTATTCTGACTATTATAGATACTAAATATTGACCCATCTAGAAAGGCTTAAAGAATGGACACCTCTATTTGTAATGATGGATCCACCATCATTTTTTGTCTTGAAAGTGTAAGAAATGTGACCAACTATGCCACTGCTTGAGTCGGTGCTCCTTTCTTCTGTAAAGTCTTATCCTGTTGGATCCTCCTCAGCTTTCCAACAACATAATCCACCAAGAGGGGGGGGGGGGGGGAATCCTCTTCATTTCTGTTAATTGACTGATTCTGAAATTATGCGTAGATTCCATTTTGTGGTGAAACCTCATGTCGTCAACCCTCTCAGAATTTTTACCCAGACTTTCCTCAAAGTGTGATCAAAAATAGCCACTTTGGTGAGGCACTGGAGGTATTCTTTAAACCATATCCTACCATTTTCAGGAACGCAAAGGGATGCAAGTTGGAAGGCGGAAACAATGTGTAAAACACTAATTCTGAGATGAGACTTTTCTTCATGATGTTTTCTTAAAGATGAATGAACACAGTGCTTGACAAGCTTCAGATCACTCTTAAGTATACCCACATTGATTCAATTTTTTTCGACCTTTCTCCGAGCTATGACAGGCAAATACTGCTCCATGGCAGTCATGTGTTATGAGTTGTATGACAACTCCTTATGGTATCAGTCCCTCTGTTGGCAGTATTGCAATTGGCAGCTGATTTATGAAGGATTAGATTGGTGGATACGTTTTTTTTTCTTTCGTTATTTTATCAAAGTTGCTTGAATCTCTTCATGTGTACATTTGGTTTTTTTTGAAGGCGATATTAAATTGTAACTTGAAATCTGGAATTTTTATGTTAGGATTTTTTTTGTTGCCTCACACCTGTAGGTTAAAAGCAAAGGAGGAAGAATGGCGAGAAGCACAAAGAGGTTTCAATAAGATTTGGAGAGAGCAGAATGAGAAGTACTACTTGAAGTCCCTCGATCATCAAGGAATCAACTTCAAGCAGAATGACACCAAAACCCTGCGCTCCAAAAGTTTGCTCAATGAGATAGAGAGCATATACGATGAGGTACAGTGTTTTTGAAACTGGTGTCCATTCTGTTTAAGGGAAATCAATGACTTTTTCTTGTGACTAGTGATTTTGTCGATGGAATATAGAAGGACGTCACAGTTCCGAATGGTAATACCTAATAGAAATGATAAGGTAGCTGTCTGGACCTTAACTTTAAAAATCCCAATCAGTTTGTTATAAGCTATTCATTCACTATAACTGCATTTTGCTTGGTTATGCCTCCATTGACAATGAATATAATTAAATTTTGTAGATCATGTTACTCATGCTGTCCATAAATTGGTGGTAGTTGTCATAATGCATATGGATCTCTATTCATTCATCTTCTTCTTCATACTACTTGTCTCCCCCTTCTCTTTAGTTTGTGTTTTATTTCTTACCCATCTGTCTCCAAACATACACCGTATGTTCTGTACACATATTTGAAAATCTTCCAAAAATTTACTCTTGCTGATGCAGCTATTTTGGCAAAAGTTGGAAATTCTTACTATGTTTGGATTTTAAAAAGAGAGAGGCTAGAAAGTTCCCCGTCTATTGATCTCTCTTTGTGCACGTTTTTTTTAAATTATTCATTCGGTAGCTATTGAGATTGGCTGGTGTGATAGAGCAGTAGGGACATGTCTTAGAATGAGGTTTGGTGATGGTATAATTTAAATATAATGCTCCAGGTTGTATTTTGTAGGGAGGTGTATAGTGAGTTTTGCATCTGTAAAATTTCTCGGTGGCTTCTGAAAGACTTTTTAACCTGAGAATCTGTCGTTTTTGTGACTGCTAAATTTTCCTTTGTCACAAACACTGGAGCTTGACATAGTCTTTCATGTTTTCTAGTGTTGAATACATACCACTTAGGATGATCTACAAAAGAACCAGACAGTTAAGATGAGGGCAGTTTCTTTTATGCCGTGAATTGTATTTCCTGAAAGAGATGTTGAAGCAGATTCATGGCAGTGTTCAAAAGGGAATTGAATCACACTTGGCAGAAAATATTAAAAATATCATGGGGTATGGGACAATGCAATAGCTGCAAAAGATCTAATAAAGGAAAAATGGACTGAATTGCTCTCTGCGGGGACTCGTTCTGAGCTTCATACCGCTTGTTAACTTCACTGTCTGGCTCATCAAACATTCATCTTTTTGAATTTTGTAAGTCCCATTGTTCCATTTATTCTGTGTTTTTATGTACTGATTGCAAAATTGAACCAACTCCAAAAGCTGCATTTGTCACCTCTGGTGGTTTTTTCTGCTTCAAAAGGTTGAGAGTTCAGAACCACATCCAAAGGTTTGGGTGCAAAATCTTGAGAATACCCCAAAGGAAAGTGGCACGTTCAGAGGTGTGCTCTTTCAGAAGAAACACTGATGAGGTGCTTTCTCATTGACCAAACCCATATGTCACATCGTGGCAGGGAGGAATTATTGGGGGTTCTGGACAATCTTAACGTTTCGACTAATGTCACTGAAAACATGATTGATGTGTGGAGCTTTACTGTGTGAAATTTGACTGCCCCACATTTTAAAATACAGTTACGGCGCCATATAATTGTGATTAAAAGTAGCAAGTGCTGCACATCAAAACGGGCAGCATTGCAGGGAAAGGAAGAGCAGAGGAAATAAAAGACCTTTCATCCCAGCTAGCAAAATTTTGGAATCCTAATGCAGCGCTGTTGTGGCACCAATAACCCGGGTTCAAATCCGGCGCTGTCTGTAAGGAGTTTGAATGCTCTCCGTGTCTGCGTGGGTTTCATCTGGGTGCTCTGCTTCCCTCCCACCCTATTGAAAACAATATGGGAGTTGTAGGTTAATTGGTGTATTTGACTGGCCAGGGCTCACAGGCCGGATGGTCCTTTTACCTTGCTGTCTCTCTTAAAAAAAAGAATCAGATATTTTTTAGCTGAAAGGCCATTAATCTGAAACTTTAGCTTTGTATCTCTTTCCACAGATGGTGCTCAACCTCCAAAATATTCCTAGTATTTTCTGTTTTGCCTTGGATTTCCAACATCTTCAGTTTTTGATTTTCAATATAATTACCATTTTTGTATTTAAATTAAAATGCATTAATTGAGCACATTAACACACCAGAAATGAAATTCATCTTGAATCCATCCTGCGACCCTTGCTATTAATGTTCGGAAAGTGAATGTCAGCGGTATGGTAAATAAGTTTTTAACATGAAAATTGGTGGTGGTGTTGAGCTTGAGGGCCATCTTTGGCTGCAGAATAACGTTGATGAGTTGGTAAGATGATCAAAGAAATAGATAGAAACCTGCTGTATTTACTCTACACCTATGATATGTCAGCCACAAACGAGCCTGCAGCTGACGTGGACTCTTTACCCCCTCCATAAATCTTCGTCCGCGAAGCCAAGCCAAAGATGACTGGCTCAGTACAACAATACCATCTATAACTTTGCGGATGATACCAAGGGTGTGGATTGTATAAAAGGAGCTCACAGGACACAGGAGGGAGATTGAAAACTTGGTTGAATTTTTTTTACTAACAACAACCTCACACTCAATGTCACCAAAGCCAAGGAGCTGGGAACGGAAACCATAGAGTACAATCCAGTGATCAATGGAGGATAAGAGGTGGACAGGGTGAGCAAATTTAAATCCCTGGGAGTCATTATCTTGGAGGACTTTTCCTGAACCCAACCTACTAATGAGATAATACATCAGCGCCTCTACTTCCTCACGCGTTTGCAGAAGTTTGGGTTGACATTAGAAACCGTGGCTAACCTCCATGGCTGTGTAGTGGAAAGTGTATGGGGGCATTAATATGGAGCTCTGTCCTTTTCTCAGTTCAGACCTAGGGAATAATTTCAGACCCGACCAACTTCGAACCACACGCCCTTTATTTGCAAGCTTCCATTGCTGAATTGATATACTCATAAAGCTTAGATATCTGTTACCAAGTGAGCCCCAAATAACGTCTGAGGCTGCTTCTTGTGCATCAGTTGTCAGGTACACTTGTATATTTTGACACTCAAACACCATTGATTAGTGGTTCACAACTATCTCATGCTGCAGGCATGTCCTATATCAGTCTTGAGCACCTCAGCCTTGATCAGCTTAGCGGGTAGTAATGAGGACGGCGCTGTCAATTCCTCTGCAGCCATTTGCAATTATTACGTGTGTAATAAAGTTCATTAAGCCATTTAACAGGTACTTTAAGTCAGTTCCTCTGCAGCCATATACACATAAGTTGTGACTGTTATACACATTATAAAGTTCAGTAAGCTGTTAATAAGTAGTTCAAGTTAAAGTGAATCCCGGTCCTTCCAGCTCTTTATACAATTTCCCATTTCCTCATTTTGTTATTCAATGATAATTAGGGTCAGATTCTTATTGGGTTGTTCTTGATTTTCATAATCCTACAGGAAGGGTAGCACCATGCCACTCCATTCTGTTAAGATACCACTGAAAGGCCACCATTGACTGAAAGGCTACCATCCCCCTCCTGAACTGAGGCCACGTGGGTTGACCTCAAACTTCTTGATTTTGTCTGTTTCCTATGTGGACAGAGAGAGATGTAATGTTCTCTAACTTGTGTGGGATGTAGGTACAGCACTCTTGTCCAATAGTGGCACACATGCCTCCTCTCTCATGTAGGACAACGTCGCGGGTATCCGGTTCGGTGAAACCTTTCTGCAATGGTGGCTTTCATCTTGCCTTGAATGCCATCCATCGCCTTGACAGCAATATTGGCCATTCCTTCTAGAGCTGCAGCCAGGTTGATCATTTCCCTTGAATTGCGGGCTGTGTCTCAGTGGGGAAAAGCTATCATCCAAAAATGCTCTGACTCAAATCTCATTTCTGCTGTGGGAGGGAAGGATCCTGGTTCAGGGTCTCCAGCATCTGTAGATGGGGTATAAGGTAAGCCAAGAAGCTACATCCCATCTACTTCCTGCTCCTTTGTTGGGGGTCCCATTGGCTGGTTGTTTCTCCTGGGAGCCACAGGTAGGTCCTTTTGCCATAAACCCAATGAGTACTGTTTAGGGGGCTTGATGGTTCAGCCATAGTATAACTGGCACAAGTGTTATTGCCCAGAATCAAGTTAAGTCCCCTTAACTTGAAACTGAAGTAGCAGTTGTATTTTCTGGCTGGTCAGATTGAACAGTGATGTTGATCCATGATGTCTGACCTCCCCCTGTTAGGGGGGAACAGATATAACTACTATCAAAACAGTGGCACCCGCAATCTCCATTTATATTAAGGAGGTAACTGGATTCTCTCGTTTGAGTGTCGTTAGAAAAGGTCCAAGCAGCTCACTGTTGTTGAACAGGATGGTGGTTTTGCCCCGTGGAGAGGAATTAACTGCACACACCCAGCAAGCAGATGAGTTAGCTCTCTGCATAATCATGGCTCTTCTTCTTCTTTGGCTTGGCTTCGCGGGTAAAGATTTATGGAGGGGTAAATGTCCACATCAGCTGCAGGCTCGTTGGTGACTGACAAGTCCGATGCGGGACAGGGACAACCCTAACCCTAATCATAGTAAAGCAATTAAAAAGGTGTCTGGATAGTGACATATAAGCACTTAAAATTACAAATACAGACCGCATTGTCCTATTGACATACGACGTGTCTTAATTAAGTCCATTTTGGAAGTCCTTCAAATTTTTTACAGTAGTCAGAGTGGTAAACAACACATGGTAGGGTTCTCTTCAACGAAGTTCAAGCTTCCTTCTCAGGTGGTTTTTTTTTTTCCGACACTGAGTTTATTCAGTGACAGCTCTGCATTTGATTTTCAGCTCAGCTCCATCACCACTGGGGCATAGCTTGAGCAGGCTGGCTGCCAATTGGTTACCTCAGATGCCCGGGCCCCCTTCTCAGGTGGTTCTTCACGAAAACAAAGTCCCAAAGGTGGACTTGATATTCATCCTTCAGCTCCTCTTCTTCCTGGTAGGCCTCCTCTACCTGTGAATGCAAAACTTTGAGAGAAAAGTCAAGCTTATTTACCATCTGTTGCGCAAGTCCAACCGGAACAGTGTTCTCCAGTCCTCGATGAAAAACATGGAGACACACAATACATATGCAGGACAAGTATTCAGCTATACAAATAAATAAATAGTGTTTCGTGACTATTGGAGTCTCAGGTGGTTAGTGTGAACAGTTCATCTGGTCGTTCCATGGGAAAAAGCTGTTTCTCAGCCTGGTGGTGCTGGCTTTGATACTCCTGTATCTCTTTCCTGACATAGCATCTAAAAGATTCTGAGTGTGGGGAGGAATGGGTCCTCAACAATTTTGCATGCCCTCTTCAGACAACAAATCCAGTAGATCACGTTGATGGGGGGGGGGGGAGAACTCCCTTGATCCTCCCAGGCACTTTTGTGGGCCTCTCGAATGACCTCTGATCCATTTCTCTGCAGAAACCATTCGACACGGTGCTGCAGTCAGCCAGGGTGCTCTCGATAGTGCTCATGTAGAGGGTTGACCTGATTGTGACCAGAAGTCTTTCAGTCTTCTAGGAAGTTCAGTTGCTTTTGAGCCTTACTGAAGTCGAGAGATTTTGTGTGTCCATGATAGGTCTCTAGTTAAGTGGACATGGTGCTTTCTACTCTCTCCACTACAGAGTTACTGATGTGTAGTAGAGGATGGTTGTTTCTCGTTTAACTGAAGTCCACAATCATCTCCTTAGTCTCGTCCACGTTGAGACTCAGGTTGTTACTTTCACACCTTATCATGAGATTTTCTGCCTCTTCTCTATGGAAGATATACTGTACAGAGACTCGGCCTTGAAGCTTAGATTTCTATAACTAAGTGAACCTTGAACAAGGTTCTTGTGCATTAATTAGGGGTTCACGGCTACCTCATGCTGCAGGCATGTCCTGTATCAGTCTTGAGCACCTCGGCCTTGATCAGCTCAGTGGATAGTAATGAGGACGACACTTTCAATTCCTCTGCAACCAATTGTACTCATAATTCACCACTGTTAGCCACTTAATAAGTTTGTTAAGATGCTAGTGGATAGTTCAAGGCTGTGAACAAGTTTAAGCAAATCTCAATCCTTCCTACTCTTTTACACAATTTCTCACCAATGCCCCTGAGTGTAAAGCTCTGCAAAAGGCAGTGGACACAGCCCAGGACATCACAGGTAAAGCTCTCCCCACCATTGAACAGTCTACATGGAACGCTACCTTCAGAGAACAGAAGCAATCATCAAGGATCCACAACACCCCGGACATACTCTGTTCTCGCTGCTGATGTCAAAAAAGAGGTCTCGGTGCTGTAAGACTCATACCAGCAGGTTCAGGAACACCTGCTCCCCCTCCACCATCAGACCCCTCAACAACAAACTCAATCAGAGACTCGTTTGTACATGATTTATTACTGAATATTTTTTTTTCCTTTATTGCACAGTCAGTTTGTTTACATTTCTCTTTTGTTTAATATGCATCTTTTCTTGAACAGTTTTTTTTATACTACCGATAAGTAGAAATTTTGCCAGGCCCTCAGGAAAAAGAATCTCAGGGTTGTATGTGATGGCATGTATGTACTCTGACAATAAATCTGAATTTTGAATGTAATCTGAAAAATGTGAGGTGATGCACTTTGGGAAGGATTAGTAAGACTGGGACATACAAAGTGAGCGGTCGGACCCAAGGAAGGACTGCGGGGATCCTTCGGGAGGGGCATAGATGGGATAGAAAATGGGAAATTTTCTATAAGGTTTGTATAGTCAGAGGACATGGGTTTAAGGTAAGAAGCAGAAGGTTTAGAGGGAATTCAAGGAAGATTGCCCTCTTCCCCCCACCCCACCCCACATCCTGGAGCTCTTTGGTTGGGGTGGTGGAGGCAGATTCTCTCACAACTCAAAAAAAATATTTGAGCTTGTTGGGCCAGATGCTTCTGCTCGTATTTCTGGGGAGCACCTCAACCAGCGTGGCGTTAAAGGCCATGCTGGAAATTTGGATTAGTATAGATAGGTATTTGATTGCCAATGGAGTTGTCATTGGCAGGTGGGGCTGTTTTCCATTTGATTGAATTTAAATGTATTTGGTCTTATAAATATAGTTTTCAAAGGTTTCTCTTGTGCTTTTATAAATTAAGGCCGAATGTTTTTTGTCTTTTTTTTTGTGCATGTTTAGCAACAAGAACAAGCATCTGAAGACCATGCACACGTGCCATCTGGCTCTCACTTAACCTTTGTTTATGAGGATAAACAGATCATGGAGGATGCAGCCTCCCTCATCATCCATCACGTCAAGCGGCAGGCTGGGATACAGAAGGAAGACAAGTACAAAATCAAACAAATAATTTATCATTTCATCCCAGACCTTTTGTTCGCACAGCGAGGTGAGCTGTCGGATGTGGAGGATGAGAAAGAAGATGAGGAAGATGAAGAGATGGACATTGATGAGAGCACAGGGGCAACTAAAAAGCACAATGGCATCGGCGGTAGCCCACCGAAGCCAAAACTTATGTTCAGCAACACAGGAGCACAAAACTTGCGGGGCATGGACGATGTATATAACCTATTCTTTGTGAACAATAACTGGTATATCTTCATCCGGCTTCACCAGATCCTATGCTCACGACTGCTGAAGATCTATAACCAAGCGGAGAAGCAGATTGAGGAGGAATGCCGAGAAAGGGAACAGGAAATGCTGACAGGAAAACGAGATAAAAATGACAGTCCTGCTATTCAACTTCGACTCAAAGAACCAAGTGAGTATATGGGGAAATTCGAGTGGCGCTTCCTTATGGGAAAATGATGGCTGTCGTTACTTTATCAGTAAAACAGATAAGGCTCTATTTGAGTTCCAGACTGAAATTTAAAATATGGTACTTGAGTTGTGGAGAATACTGATAAAATTGTAGGAAAGTAATGCTTTTTGATGGTAAATTGTAAAAGTCTGTGCCAAGCACTGGTGGGTCAGGTTCATCTTGAATTGTGTGTTATAGGGTGGGAGGGGCTAAGAGGGTGGCCAAGAACCTGCGAAGGACTAAGGGGGAGGGCAGAGATCTGGGAGAAGGTTTATTTGTTTAAGTTAATTTGATTATACCTAGTACACCAAAAAGGGTTCTTCTGTGAGCAGTTCAACAGTTCAACTCTAACATTCATTCAGCTGTATAAACCAGTACAATTATAGAATTGACTCAAACAATCTTTGTTATTTATAATTACTATTCACAAAGAAAACATTGTACATCAAGGTCTGGTCTCTGTGTTTTACACCAGACCGCAAAGATTAATTGGTACAAAGCAAGCGTAGCGTTTCTGCGATTCCTTCAGTGCCTGATGGTGCAGGGACGAAACTGTCTTTAAGCATTTTGGTGTGTGCTTTCACACTCTGCTGGGAGGTTGGAGAAAAGAGTGTGCCTGGGTTCCTTAGTGTGTTGGCTGACTTTCTTGGCCATTGAGAAATATAGATGGAATCCATAGAGGGCAAGAAAGTTTGTGATATATTCTGAGCTTCATTTACCTCCTCCTGTAGTTTCCTCTGATCTTTAGCAGAGCAGCTCCCATATCACATGGTAAAACATCCAGCAAGTATGTTTTCTATAGTGTACCTGTTGAATTTTTTTAAGGTTATGGAAATCATGGCGAACTTCCTTCTCCTTCTAAGAAAGTAGAAGTGTTGGTGCACTTTCTTAACTGTTGTGCCAAACGTGGTTGGTCCAGGTCAGGTCATTAGAAATATCTATTCCTACAAACTTGAATCAATGTACTCTTTCGACTTTAGCACCAGTGTGATAAAATTCTAACATGGGTGGGACCTACACAGTGAATGGTAGTGATCTGGGAATTTTGTAGAGCAGCCGGATTCAAGAATACAGGTACGGAATAACGTGAAAGTGGAGTCACAGATAGATGGGGTGGTTTTTAAAAAAAAGCTTTTGACTAATTGACCATCAGTCAGAGTGTTGATTATAGAAGTTGGGAGGTCATTTTGCAGTTGTAAGTCATTGCCGAGGCCCCATTTAGAGTATTGTTTTCAGCTTCGGTCACTACTACAGAAAAATGTCAAGCTGGAGAGGTTATACAGAAGATTTATGAAAATTGTGCCAGTACTTGTGGGGCTTGCGCTGTTGGGAGAGGTTGAGCAGGCTAGGACTCTATTTCTTGGAGCATAATAGAATGAGAGGAATAGATCGGGTTAATTCAGAGAGTCTTTTGCCCAGAGTAGGAAATGGGTAACCAGAGTAGATAGGTTTCAGGTGTGGGGGCAGAGATTTTGGTTGGTGTGGGCAAGTTGAGCTGTAGGGCCTGTTTCCACACTGTACGAGTCTATATGGGCAGGGATCCGGTCTCTGTTCCTTTGTTTTATTAATGCTGAGGGAATAGTTGTTATCTTGAACCATGTCCCTAGTCTTTCAATCTCCATTTTATTCTCTGTCTCATCATTATTTGAAGCCTGGCCTATGACTGTGGTGTCAACGGTGAATGTGAAGATGTTGTTAAAAAGTTACTTGGCTGTTCATCTAAATAGAGTAAGGGTGTAGGTGTACAGTCTTGAGGAGCTCCATTGTTGAGTGTGATCGTGGATCAGATGTTGGTATGCAACTTCACTGTTTATGGTCTGGAGTAAAACACAGAGACTAGACATTGATGTACAATGTCTTGTGAATAGCAATTAGAAATTCCAAAATTTCTAAGCAAGTTGACCAATTATTATGAGAAAGGGTGATTTGTTTATAAATGTCTTTATGTCAGCTGCCATTAATTGTATTGTGAGTCCAATCACAACCTATTCTCTATGTTTACCTTGCTGTGAAAGCAAATGACATATTGATTCACATCGAGCCTTGCCTGATGAACCGTCTGCTCAGTCTATTTGTCTTGAGATTTAAGGACATTCATGCAAAGCGAATATATCGTTTGCTTTGCAGATTGTCAGGAGACCAAGTACACGGTATTATGAGCCAACTCTCAAGGTATTAAAATCAGATTAACACTTACTATTAAGAAGGAAGTGTGAGGTAGTGGCGAGGCTGAGTTGTCTGAATAGTTTAGACCAGACTGAACATTTGAAACAGCAACCTCCTCCATGATATAAATTGTCCCTGACTGTGGCACACAGCCATAATTAAATTAGTTCTGAACTGCAAATTCTGTTTGATATTGTTTTGCATTTTTTTAAAAATCTTCTAATTTTGCTTATTATGTGGTGTCACGGCATGGAACCCGAAAAATAATGACTAAAACCTAGCAGTCAGTGAGCCTCCTGATGGACTTTGGGAACAAATTATTGGTTGCGTGAGAATCTATTTGTGCTAATCGTGGCTGTGCTTTCACATCTGAGCCAGAAGGTTACTTCGAACACACTGCTGCAAGCCTGTAATATCTTAGTTTTTGCTTAATTGCTGTACCCAATATTGCTTTGAGGAAAATGCCATCTTTCAGATAAGACATTAAAATGATCCTATATCTGCTTGTTCTAATAGCTCAAAATCCTAACATAACAACTTTTGGAGAAGGAATTAGTTAAATTTCCTCTTTCAGTCAGCCCTTCACTATCCTTGAAGAACGCTCATTCACCTGTAACAATTACACATGAAATTAAATGTATTGAGATATATCTGGATCTACAATTTTTTTTCTTTTTTAAATATATATCCAATTTGATTTGGAAATTTGCATTTGCATTTTAATTATGCAATTTTCTGCTGAGGTGGAATTATGTTTTGTGATTATTTGAGACAGGGTGAGGGGATGAACTTTATATGTGGAAGTGATAATGAGAAACTACATGGGAAAAACTTAATGCAGTCATTCACAGCCCCTGGTCCATCTTAAATTGTTTTCATCCAATCACACATCTCTTGAAGCAGATTGACTGGGTTGTAGGAAATCTGGCAGTCAGTTTCACCCCCCAAATTTCTAAAAATACCAGCATGGTAACAATCAATTAAACTACCTTCATAAGTATTATTGATTATTGAATAAATATCGGCCTGAACACTGGGAACAGCTCTCCTCTTCTACAAAATATAGGAATGGCATTTTCAGAGAACAGATGGTGAAGTTTAATATCTTATTTGAAAGATTCTCCAACATTCCCTCAGTAGTCCACGGAAATGTCGGTCTAGATTTTAGTCTTCAAATCTTATGTTTGTAAATTGCACATGAGAGCTATTGTGTATTGGTTTGATAGGAATTGCTTTATCAGAGTCCAAGGAGCAAAGCTATAACCTACTTTTTTAAATCAAATTGCAGTGGATATTGATGTGGAAGATTATTATCCAGCTTTCCTTGATATGGTGCGGAACCTTCTAGATGGCAATATGGATTCCTCCCAGTATGAGGACACCCTTCGGGAAATGTTTACCATTCATGCATTCATTGCTTTTACAATGGACAAACTCATCCAGAGTATAGTCAGGCAGGTAAGATGTCACCAATCAGAAAACTCCTGTTCCTGCCTAAGCCTTGATCTGAGTTTTACCTGAGTGAATGATTCTGTCCTCTCTGCTACTTTTACAAACACACATCTTGGCCAAGCTGTTGGTGGGATCAGGGTTGTTTTACTTTTTATTTACTTGGAGCAATTTTCAGGCACAAATAAGATGGGGCAGCACTTGGTTATTGTGACACAGTAATCCCATAGAACTGATTGGATAAGAAATGAAATTGGAAGTTGTGGGGGATGTGAGTGAGGAGGAGGGATGGTGGATGAGAATGTACACAAAGCAGAATTGGGGATTGGTGCAGGGTCTGTGGAGGGGGAAGAGAGATGACTGTGGATGGAGTTGATGGTCTTTTGTATCAGTCTTGAAAAGAGTTGATGTTTTGAGAGAGCCATCTTGATAAAGGATTCCAATATATGATATATATAGAAAGGGGGAGAATGGATTGTATTCCATTATAATAAAAGCATGAGAGGTTGGGATGTACATGGAGAAAGATTACAAAAAATTTTGAAAAATACTTTTGAAATCAATGTTTAATGAACGTGAAAATTGTCAAAAGTTATGATCAAAGATTTCTGAAGTGTCTTAATACTTGTCCATCCTACTTCACTTGCAGAGGTAGAAATTATTAGTGCCTGTGTAGTTTTGGCCAATTCCGAACAGTCATTGTGGAATTGATAATGGCATCTTCTAAAGAATTGAGGCAAACAAGAAAAATTAACATTTGAGAACTTTTAATCAATTCAGGATGTATGAGGGCTCCCAGCAGAACCAATGTTTATTGCCCATCCATAATAAGGCACTTTCAAGCAGGAAAAACACCCGCCTGTACCTTTCTGAATGCACAGTGGCCAGCTCCAAGGTACTGATTTCAATCCTTCTCAGGGAAGGTTAATCGGCAGAGTGCTGTGCTCTGCCGCTTGACCTGAATGTACAGCCGCTGCAAGTGGCTGGTTAGGTGCGGGCTGAAGATGACGTCAGCCCGCAACCCATCTCCTCACTTGCTCCACTCCCTCCATGACCCCCTCAAGACAGGGTGGGCAGGAGCCATCAGGGCAGTAGGGGCTGGCGAGGCAGTGGGAGCCGTTGAGGCAGTGGGGGGCAGCGGGGGCCATCACGGCAGCGTGTCAGCAGGGGCCGTTGGGGCATCAGTGGGGGATGGCAGGGCAGCAAGGGCTGTCAGGGCAGCGGGATCCATGAGCGGGAGCGGTTAGAGCTGGTGGGACCCATTGGGGGCGGCCGGTGTGGGCTGCGACGGCCTCACTAGGCCGCTTCGGCCTTTGGGGCCGCTCTCTGCAGTTCAAGATACAGCAGAACAATGGTCATCTTCCCTACCCATAATCTCAATATGAACGGGACGCTGGAGCAGCCTTTTAAGACTGCTGTCTGAAAGGTAAGTTTTAAGTTTTAGATCCGCTCTTGTAGCTGGCCTCCAGTTGGAGGCCTGACATGAAATGGCCTATAGACTGATTGGCTATTTAAACAGCAACCATATTATTGTGGGTGAGATAGTAAGAATGCCAAATTTTGTTCTGCAAAGACCACCATGTGGAATTATTTTTAACAATAGTTAATGAATGATGCTCTGATGGGATTTAAATTGCCATCCCCAGCTCATTAGCCCCAGATTTCTGGATTTCACTATTATTGCCTCATCAAAAAGAAATGGTCTTGAAAGCAGATTTCTTAATTTGAAAGGTTATACCTGTTGTGTTTCTGAAGTAGATTGTGAATTATTTTCTAAAATTTCTATGAAATTTAGTGCTTTAATATATCCCGTAATCAAAATTTGTGTAGAAAATGACCAGTGGGATTGTTCTCTGCTGTGAAATGTACTTTAACAATATTCAAACTTGCTCAGACTCCCTCAGGAATTTGGCTTTAGAGCATTGTTTTCTTAGACCGTTCTTTAGATAGTAGTGATTGATGGGAATTGGAGGAAGGGGGTTGAGATTGTCACTGTTTATTCCCTATTGTAAAGTCCTGTTCTACTCAGTACTAATTGGATTCATCTTTCTTCATAGAGTCTGTGATGAAAACAAACACGAACGTATTTTGAGAGAAAAAAAACAATTTGAAAGCAGCAATTCTGAAATTAAATTTCTCAAGAAACCCAAAATAATAAAATGTTTCATATCAATGACAATTGGAGGGTTGGAATGGGAATAAAGCAATTAAAGGATTGATTGAATAATAAGGGTAAATGATAGGGAGTTTGTAAAAATATGAAATTGTATTGGTTGTTATTTTCCAGGGAGATGGAACAGTGAACATGGCATTAGATGATCAAATGAGCAATGAGATGTCCATTAAACATAGAAAAAAATAGGTATCTTAAATAAAGTAATGAAACGCAGGATAAAATCCCTGGTCTTCATAGATGGATTTCAAAATGAACTAGGGAAGAAGTGGCAGAAACTTGACTATACCTATCTAATAATCATTTAGAAAAGGGCGATGTGCCAGAGAATAGGGGGGAAGGTTTAGATAATTCCTATATTTAAGAAGGAGGATAGAACTGATCCAAGAGTTTTCAGCTATTAGCTTAACATTTTGGGCAGTATGGGGTCATGAGTCTGAGGGACCTGTAACCATGTTGCATCTCTAAATTATATAAAATCAAGAATTCCATTATTTTTCTATTTATTTAGGGCAAATAATGAAATTCTTACCAAGGGAAGAATAGAACAATATCGAGAAATTTAAAAAAGTACAATAAAGAATTGTGGATTTCCAAAGGGAAGAGATTTGTAGATCAATTTTGTTGAATATTTTGAAGGGTAACAAATAGAAGACAGTGATAAAGCGGTAAATATAATTTATTTATATTTTCAAATGGCATTCTTTAAGTGCCCTCTAATAGTTTAATGAATGTCAGAGAATGAGGGGCCAGGGGACGTAGCAGAATACGCTGCTAAAACCAAATGTATATAATGGGAATAAAGGGTAGTTATTCAAAATGGAAGAAATGGATGGAGTTGTTTCACAAGAATCCACACTGGGCCTACTGCTGTTCATGACTGATTAGACCTTCTATTCTCAACCTTTTTTTTGGCAATGCTCCCCCACCAGGATACTGCTCAAAGTTTATGGGCCCCCTTCGCTGTGAAGCAGTCAAGTTTTGGTTTCTATTGTAATTCTCCCCCCCACCTCAGGGGCCACAGCACATTTAAGGGGGGCAAGGACTGAAATTATAAAATAATTTAATTTTTTTTATGAAGTCGGTAGGAGGAAAGTACGGAAGAAACCAACTAAACCATTGTTTCACAGGGAAGGGGGCCTATAAACTTTGAGTAGAGTCGTAAGGGGCCATAGCAAGAAAAGGGCTGATTTAGACTGGAATCACTAACACAAAATTGTTATTTTTGTGGATGACAATAAATGGTTAATGGGTAATTGGTGGGAAGGAAATGATCAGTAGTGAGGACATTTATAAATGCTGCTTGTGAAGTAATTTTTAGATGAAGTTCAGCACAGATGTGAAGAAATATATGACGAAAAGAAAAATGGGATATTGTGGGTCTCAGTGGGTAGATGAATAAAAAGATCTTGGAGTTCAAATACGGTGAACGCCAGAAGTTACCTGACATATTACTAACCAAATGCTAAACTTTATATCTACAAGGATAGAGTTGGAAAAAATAGGGAAGTTATGCTAAACCTTGATTTGACCACATTTGGAGAATTGTTTTATGAAAACAATGTAACTTAATCACCGAAAAATATCAGAAGAAATTCTTTGCCCAAATAGTGGATCAAATGTGGAATTTGTGGCTACAAGGAATGGTTAAAGTGAATAATGTATTTAAAATTATAGAGGAACATGGCTGAATAATTGGAAATGAGTCAGAATACAGGATGGAGATCTGTTTGAGTGATGCCAGAACAACAATCTTGCTTTCAATATCACCAATACCAAAGAACATATTGTCGATTTTAGGAAGGGGAGGTTGCGGGATCATGCACCTGTCTGCATTGATGGAAGGTGGAGAGGGTTAGTACCTTCATGTCCCTGGGAGTCCATATATCAGAGGAACTCTCTTGGAGCCAGCACTTCGAGGCAACTGGTTGAAGAAGGCACACTGATGCCTCTACTTTCTAAGAAGTCTGAGGAGATTTGGAATGTTGTAAAATACTCCATTAAACTTCTCCAGGTACACTGTGGAAAGCATGCCGACTGGTTGCCTCACAGCCTGGTCTTAGTAATTCGAGTGCGCAGGCCTGCAGAAGGTAACAAACAAAGCCAGGTCCGATATCCCATCCATTGAAGACGTCTATGTGAGGTGCTGCCTTTGGGAAGAACAATTTCTTTGAAATGGCCGTCAGGCTCTTTTACCTCCCCTTACTACCCTAATCATAAACTGCATCAACACCGTAAATAGCCCTGACTGCGTCATTGTGTAATACCATTTCTTTCTTGCATAACTGTTAATATTTATTATCTTGTATTTATTATTTCTTTTTAAATTTAATGTATATTGTAGTTCTTTATAGCTACCTTTTTAGCTACAGCTGATGTACATTGTACAATATATATGAAAATAAACATTATAAATTCTAGATGAAGAAAGATGGGAGGAAGCTGAAGTGAAGCATAAAAGCTGTCATGGATTGGTTTGGCTGAATGCCTTTGCGAATTGTGGACCAGATTGGGTTGAAGGGGGAGAGAAATGACCGATGAAAATGGGAAAATGATCACAGGGTTGTATTGAGATGGGGAGGACTGTGATTGGAGGATTTCTCGAGAAGGAATTGTGGGGGACAATGATGGGCTGTGGGGGTACTGAGGAAATAAATTGGGGACCTAATTGGGCTGTAAATGAAAGAGATAATTAAGGTGGGTGATAAAAGATTGAGGTATGGTGATGGAAGTGTGCTTTGGAGACATTGTTAGTGGGTGTAATCAGTAGAGATGAGTCCATCAGTCAAAGAAATGTCTTTAGAGGAGGAGAGAATAATTGATGCTCAGGTCATGGTGGACCACTCAAGTTGGGGCTCTCTAAATAATATTGAAATGTGCCTCAATGTATGAGTTGAGATCTGCTGAGTGAACAAAATCCTCACTGTTTACAGGCCTTGACTGAGCAACATAGTTTTATGTATGTGACAACAAAGCCATCATTGCATGTTATTTGATACCATTGTATGTACTCGGTGATCTTCATGCATCTAACTTCTGGAATTGCCCCATTAATGCACAAGGTACTGAGATTGTTTTCAACATGTAGTGTCCAAGAATATAGAAAATCTGGGCACAATATATTTTAATGTAGAAGTACAGTACTCTCCGATTATCCGAAATCGGATTCTCCAAAATCCTCAGTTATCAGAAATTTTTAAAAAATTTCGGACAAACCGACAAGGGATAAAGGACAACTCAGGAGGGGAAGGGGAGATTGGGGATAAAGAAGATAGAAATAGGAGAATAAGGAAAATGTTGGATGTTGTAGGAATGTTGTCTTATAAAGAGTTGAAAATAAGAAAACAGAAATGGAAAAGGAGGAAAGGTAATGATGGAAAAACGGAAAGAGAAGATAAACAAAATATAAAAGGGCTACGCTGAACTATATGACTTTAAATATTAATGGAATACATAACCAAATTAAAAGGAAGAAACTACTAAATTTAAATGAATAAATGTATTCCATTAGAAAAAATAACATATAGGTTAAGAAATAATATTGAAATATTCAAACAAATATGGGAGCCTTACATTAAATACAATAGCGAAAACCTACCGGGGACAAACATTACCTAAGTTGATGGAAGGAGAAGGAAATGAAAAGAATGGACTCAGTAGAATTTCTGGTGTATTTTTGTTGAATGACAACATTGTCTGACTGGCTTAATGCAACCTAGATTGTATACCTAAAATGGATGAGAGGGAGGGGTGGGGGGGTGGCTTGGGAGGAGGGAGGGGGGGGAGAAAAAGTCACTGTATATGTGTGAAAAAGAAATAGTGTATATCATGGCTAACGTGATTTATGGTGTGAAAAATTAAAAAAAAAAAAAAAAAAAAAAATTTGGACAAACAAGGATATCCGAAACTGACCAGGGATGTCAGGCTCCTAGCAGTGGCAGCAGTGGACCTTGGGCTCCCGGGCAGGAGTGGGACCCTCGGGCTCCCAGCAACAAGCAGGACTTGGGTTGGGAGGTGTCAGCGATTGGCAGTGGCCAGCATTTTATTTTGGTGAGAATTATTTTAATGCTTAAAAAGCCTTCCCCTGTTGCTTGTTGTTGTTTAAACAATGATATAAGAGATTTGCTGTGGCTACGGGGCTGTTTTTAAAAACTGACCGGTTCTCTGAATAAACTGTCAATCCGAAATGGGCCCGGTCCTGTCCATTTTGGAAAATCGGAGTTGTACTGTATTCATGTTTTATGATCCTTTTTTATTGAGTTGGAAAACATGGTGATGAGGTAATCCCTTGGGGAATGTAAAAATCAAATCAGTTTATTGCACGATATCTTGCCGTATTTTAGGAGAACATAACCTGTGGCCCTGGGTCACAAGAGGGATTAGCATTTGGGGTGAGAGTGATATTTTCAAAGCCAAGACTTGATTTGACCACATTTGGAGAATTTCTCATGTGTTTACCAGGCTTTGATTTGGATTGTTATCTGGTTCCTTATCCAAGGTTATGTGTGGTACGAGCTATTGTTTCAACCCCGTCAGAAAAATGGACAGACGGTTTGACTATTCTATTCTAATTGAAGAACACGAGGTTTTAAAAGACCTTGTTATCTGAATGCTCACCAATGACTGATACTTGATTTCCATATTTGCCACCTTTGTAGTTAGAATTTAAAATTTGGCGATTTCAAACACAAATGCCAAAATCCTTTTGAGAAAATGTGGTTGTAGACATCAGTGAACATGCATAGAGGGTTTGTTGATTTTATGACATATTTTTAATTGTGTGGTTTTTGGGGCTTCTTGTAATGCTTTTAAAAAGTATTCATAAAGAAGCCTTATTTCTGGTCAGAAGGAGATTACTCTGCATGAGCAGTTTTGTACTCCACATTAGTAGTTAGCCTAATCACAAATGATCTTGTGTACATTTTCCATCACTCCCCTCATTTACTTCACGTTGTATGCCAGTTGATCACTACAGTGGTGGAGGGTTATGAGCAAGTTGCCTTCCCTTGCTTGTGCTTGGTCGACCCAAACATCACCACGTGTATTTAGCAATTGTATGACTGGGGATTTTCAAATCTAAAAATAGTTTTGGAACCATGGTTTCAGTGCATTTTGTCACCAAAATTTGCTACCTGTAAGGAGTTTGTACATTCTCCCCATGGGTTTCCTCCAGGTGCTCTGGTTATCTCCCACCCTTCAAAACTTGCTGGAGTTGTGGGTTAATTGGCCTCTTACCATGCTAAACGTCTAAATTTAAAGGTTCAAAATGACTCAAGTTGATGCATTGAGATCAGGGGCATCAGATTTAGCCCTTAAATTTCCACTGCAATTTGAAAATCTCGAAACTTGTTTGAATGATAAATCTATTCTCTGCTTATTTTGTTTTTGCTCCTTATAGCTGCAGCATATTGTGAGCGATGAAATCTGCGTACAGGTGACTGATCTCTACCTAATGGAGAGTGGGAACTGTGCCACCGGAGGCCCCTTGGCAACCACATCCTCCCGAACTGCTATTGAAAGCAGCTACCAGCGCAAGGCTGAACAGCTCATGTCAGATGAGAATTGTTTCAAGGTATGTTCAGATGCTGATCCCTCACTGACAAAAGCCCTTTTTAAATTACCTTTAGGAAGTCGTAGCTGAGAATGAAGAAAATGGCACCTGAATGGACACGAGACTCACAATTTAGGGAACTCACCTCTTCCTTAATTCTGCCTTGTGCCACTTACTTATTTCTGTTCTAAGGCTTGAGCCACAATGTGTAATATTCTCCAGCTTTGTTTTTAACACATTTGACAAGGATGGTGATGGAAATTTATGGTACAGCGGTGATGACTGAAAAAATGGAATACGCCATTCACACAGTGAAGCTATCCCAAAACTATTATTAAGTTGGAAGTTGAATGACTTTGATCAAGTGACCATGCTGTAAAGGAACGGCAAAATAATTTTGGAATGTTGGGAGTATGGAGACTTCAGATCCCATGTGTTTGTTACCCTTGTTCTAGGTAGTTTTTGGATGTACCATTAAAGAATTTATTGCCTATCCATGATGGCTATTGAGAAGTTGGTGGTGGTCTAGTGATTGTGAAAAATTAATGATAAATTCTACTCAAAGATGTGTTACTTTAAAGACCCTTGAATTTGTGTGCACAACTCCTTGTTCTCATTGTTCTTTTAGGCAGTTTTTGATAGCTCTCTCATTTTGTGGAGGATATATAGTTCTGTCTTGTGGAGTGAGTGAAGGTTTAAGATCCCACATCCCTGTGTTTCTTTTACTCTCCTTTGATTCACCCTGGTTCTCCCAACAACCCCTGGTTGCATCTGCCCATCACTCACACACTTAACCTACGAGGTCTCAGCCCTTTCCCAATGGGTTCCATCTGCCCATCATCCATCCCTTATCTGATTCCACATCACCTTATAAGATTCTAGCATCTGCAACCTCTTGCATCTTCACTTTATCACCTTCCTGCCCCTCTCTCTACCTTCCCTCCCACCTTTGACTCCATTTTCTTCCTTTTTCCTTATCTGTCTCTACCTATCACCCACCTGTCATTAACTCTCAACTCCAGCCCCCTTTGTCAGCTGGTTCTACCTACTCAGTTGGTTCCACCTATCACCTGGCAGCCCCTGTCTCACCACTCCATCTCACCTCTTTATAATGCCCATCTCCTGTCTACACTCTGTCCTGATGCAAGTTCTTGATGGAGAGTATAGAATATCCCTCTGTCTCCACTGATTCTGCTTGACCAGCTGAATTTCTACAACAATTTATTTTTGCATCTGATTACTACACGTGCGGTCTCGTGTCTCTGATGGATATGGTGCCAACTGGGTTTCATATTTGACATTCACATTTATTATTGCTAGTACTGTGCATGTCCAGACAAATGAAGCATATTTCCGCAAATGACTGTTTACTTTTAGTTGATGGAAAGGCTTTTTAAAAATTTTTTAAATTTTTCACACTATGAACCATATTAATCAAAATACGCACAAACATTTCCCTCTTTAATTTACATAGTGGCATTTTCTCCCCTTTTTTCCCCCCTCCCTTCCCTCCCCCCTCCAAATCCATTAAACATTTAACATATACAATACAATAAACCCATTAAACAGTGTCATCACACAATGAAAATAAACAAGAAAATTGTGTCATCTACTTTTACACACCGGGTCAGTTCATTTTGTCTTCTTCTCATTCTATCATTTTAGGGGGTGAAGGTCCGAGGGAAGCCCTCTCTGTTGTGTTCCATGTATGGTTCCTAAATTTGTTCAAATAATGTGACTTTATTTTTTAAATTATATGTTATTTTTTCCAATGGAATATATTGCTTGTGCATGAATCGCAAAAAGTTAGGTTGCAGGTGCAGCAGGTTATTAAGAAGCCAAATGGAATGTTGGCCTTCATCGCTAGAGGAATTGAATTCAGGAGTAGGGAGGTCATGTTGCAAGTGTATAAGGTACTGGTGAGAACACACCTGGAGTACTGTGTCCAGTTCTGGTCTCCATATTTGAGGAAGGAGACGGTCCAGAGGAGGTTTACTAGGTTGATCCCTGGGATGAAGGGGTTGACTTATGATGAAAGATTAAATTGTCTAGGACTGTATTCGCTCGAGTTCAGAAGAATGAGAGGAGATCTTATAGAAACATATAGGATTATGAAGGGTACGGATAGGATAGATGTAGGAAGGTTTTTTGAGCTGGCCGGGGAAACTAAAACGAGAGGACACAGTCTCAAGATTCGGGGGAGTAGATTTAGGACAGAGATGAGGAAAAATAGTTTTTCCCAGAGAGTAGTGAATGTTTGGAATTCTCTAAGCAGGGAAGTGGTTGAGGCTGCCTCATTAAACATATTTAAAATTCGATTAGATAAATTTTTACATGATAGAGGAATTAGGGGATATGGGGAGAAGGCAGGTAGGTGGAGTGAGGTCATAAATTAGATCAGCCATAATCGTATTGAATGGCGGAGCAGGCTCGATGGGCCATTTTTGGCCTACTCCTGTTCCTACTTCTGATGTTCCTATTATTCATTTCCACATACCTTCGCTGTACTCTCAGCCTCTCTTCCATTTTCCAAGTTGACATTAT
The DNA here is from genome assembly GCF_036971445.1 of Narcine bancroftii. Taxonomy (NCBI): domain Eukaryota; kingdom Metazoa; phylum Chordata; class Chondrichthyes; order Torpediniformes; family Narcinidae; genus Narcine; species Narcine bancroftii. Next base: position 18,930,401 of record NC_091479.1, on the reverse strand, counting down.
ACATTTTTTTGCTACTGCTAAGGCTATCATAATAAATCTTTTTTGCGCTTCATCCGGTTTGAAGCCTAATTCCTTACTTCTTATATGACTTAGAAGAAAGATCTCTGGATTTTTTGAAATGTTGCTTTTTGTGATTTTATTTAATATCTGATTTAGATCTTCCCAAAACTTTTCCACTTTCTCACATGCCCAAATTGCATGTACTGTTGTTCCCGTTTCCTTCTTACAGCAAAAACATCTATCTGATACTGTTGGGTCCCATTTATTTAACTTTTGGGGTGTGATATATAACCTGTGTAACCAATTATATTGTATCATACGTAACCTCGTATTTATTATATTTCTCATAGTTCCAGAGCATAACTTTTCCCATATTTCATTTTTTATCTTTATGTTTAGATCTTTTTCCCACTTTTGTTTGATTTTATAGTTTATTTCATCATTTTCTTTCTTTTCAGTTTGATGTACATGTTCGTTATAAATCTTTTTATTATCATTGTTTCTGTAACCACATATTCAAATCTGCTTCCTTCTGGCCATCTCAGTCTGCTTCCCAATTTGTCCTTTAAGTAGGTTTTCAGTTGGTGGCATGCAAACATTCTACCATGAGTTATTCCATATTTGTACTTCATTTGTTCAAATGTTAATAAATTATTTCCAAAAAAACAATTTTCTATTCTTTTAATTCCTTTTCTCTCCCATTCTCTAAAGGAAAGGTTACGCCACTTTCAGGGAATTATGTATCTGTATTCCTGGATCCCTTTGTTCTATCCTCAGTGCCCTACCATTTATTGTGTTTTTCCTTCCAATATGCAACACCTCATGTTTGTCTGCATTAAATTCCATCTGCCATTTTTTTAAGCCCATTTTTCCAGCAGGCGGTTGGATTCTTGCTGAATAATTGCATGGTATATTGCTACTTTTCCTACCCACCCATGCCTGATTGTTGATCAGTTCCTGCTCGAAGCCCAGAAAGCTTCATTATTCATTGGGTTGGTAATAGCATTCAATACAATAAGATCTTCAATGAAAATCTTAATGCCTGTTTATCACATGATGACAAAGACATTGCTGATGTGCCCAAAGATTTTTGGCTAACAATGCTACCCTGAGCAATTTCTAGAATGTAACATGTGGCCAAATCGATTGAGTTCTAACAATTGCAGTTGTAATTTTTAGTGCTGTATATGACTTTGGCCAGAATCTTCCCTTTCTTTTTGGCTTCATTTATACTGTGGTTCCTTGAAACCACACTATAGTAAAGAGTAAAGAGCAGTTTTCACACTTCACACTTTGTAAAGAGCAGTTACCTAACCAGGCCATCTTTGTACAGTGATATGTCAAAGCATTTAATTCTGATTGGAATTGTTGAGCAGGTAACTTTTTAAAAAAAAACAGTTGTTGGCACCTTCTGCCTATTAACTAGGCAGTAATTAAAACCTCACAAAAATTAGCGTATACAGAGCCATTGTCATACCCACACTCCTGTTCGGCTCCGAATCATGGGTCCTCTACCGGCATCACCTACGGCTCCTAGAACGCTTCCACCAGCATTGTCTCCGCTCCATCCTCAACATTCATTGGAGCGACTTCATCCCTAACATCAAAGTACTCGAGATGGCAGAGGCCGACAGCATCGAATCCACGCTGCTGAAGATCCAACTGCGCTGGGTAGGTCACGTCTCCAGAATGGAGGACCATCGCCTTCCCAAGATCGTGTTATATGGCGAGCTCTCCACTGGCCACCGTGACAGAGGTGCACCAAAGAAGAGGTACAAGGACTGCCTAAAGAAATCTCTTGGTGCCTGCCCCATTGACCACCGCCAGTGGGCTGATGTCGCCTCAAACCGTGCATCTTGGCGCCTCACAGTTCGGCGGGCAGCAACCTCCTCTGAAGAAGACTGCAGAGCCCACCTCACTGACAAAAGACAAAGGAGGAAAAACCCAACACCCAACCCCAACCCACCAATTTTCCCTTGCAACCGCTGCAACCGCATCGGACTTGTCAGCCACAAACGAGCCTGCAGCTGACATGGACATTACCCCTCCATAAATCATCGTCCACGAAGCCAAGCCAAAGAATTAGCTGGATTGATTTGTGGATTGGACTCAGTTGGAGAGCTTTTCTCACTGTCAGTTGGATACCAGTGTGAAAACTTTATTAAAGCAGTCTGGTTTGCAGTATTGCTGGATTGGTAGTCTTAGTAGCATTACTGGAATCCATAAACCATTGCTAATGCATCCTGATGTGTCTCAAAATTGCATGGACCTAGTTGAATTACCTGGCTGTTGCGATAGTGTGTGATCTTTGGAGGAAGCTGAGTCATGATCCACTCTACTTCCACCTTGTGGTAAAAACAGAAAATGTTGAAAAGGTGTTGACTTGAAAAATTACTGCTGTTTCTTCCTCCAATTCTGCTACCCTAACCCTAATGAATTACTCTGTATTTCAACATCTGAATCAGTCTTGTCTTTTCTGCCTATTTGCTGAGACCTACTGTCTTTCTGTTATCACCTCTCCTTAGCAAATATCTGAGGCTTAACTAGTTGCTCAGAATATTTGACTTTTGATCAGCCATAATTGATGGTGTCATCCAAAACACCCCTCCTGTGTACAAAATTGCACCATTCCATTTTCCCATCACCTCCAATTCTCTTGACTTTAATTGGCTTCTATTCAAGTCATGCCTTTAATTTAAAATTCTCATCCCTTTTAAGTATCTGTACTTTTTTGCATCTTCTCTTACATAGCCCTACATTTAATTTCATGAAATAGATTGGAACATTTTTATTGGATAAAAGTGAAATTAATACATTGTTTTGTTGAATCATAGAACTTTGCAATCTAGAGGGTTCCCGTGTTCCTCCCTTGGCTGACTCAACCCTTGAGCTGAATAGAAACATGATGGCAACTGCATCTTTAGTGAGAAAAAGCAATATTGAGCTGTTACAGTTGTAATGTTGTTACGAGCCCAGAGGACCCCAAAACCCAGCAGCAATAGATATTCACCAACACAAATGGTTACTTCAACAAAAGCTGCTTTTAATTATCTTTAAACATGAAAACAGGATCAAATTCTAACTTATTACTATTAACTGAACTAACCCCCTTCTAATTTTAAGTGCATGTGTAAGTAATGTGTATGTAAGTTCAGAAAAATTGTTTAATTCACAGTCCAAAGTCACTTCTCATTCCTCCAAGTTCACTGGTTACAAGCAATTCTTAGACTGTGCACAGAATTTAACATTTATGAAGTTCACCAGGCTCTGGTGCTTGAAAGGTAAATGGAAGGTTTTTGTCAGTTTTCAGAAAGAGATTTGGTATTCCTGGACACAAACTGATCGCTTTTAATTAGCCACATCAGTGTCTAATTAGGCTATGGAGACTTCATCACTAAGTATATTTAACACCAAGATCAATAGTTTTGGAGATATTAAGAGAATCAAAGGTTTTGGGGCCATGGCAGAAAGTGGTGTTGAAGTAAAGATTAGCCATGATTTTATTACAAGGCAGGGAAGACTATCCCTTTTTCTATTTTTTTGTTCTTAATGTTCTATTATGCAACTTGTACAGATTTTTTGTTATTCTATTGAAGTTAACTTTTTCCTAATTTAGTTCTGGAAAAAGTGTAGTTCATGGAACAAATACTATATTGGGGACAAGGAAAATGTGTTGTAGTTATATTAAAATGTTAAGCAAGAGACATTTGGAAGAAATGTGTTGTAAGATCAAATATATTAATGTTAAAGTAGAAATTATGTGTGCTTATAATCATTCATATATTTCTGTATCCTTGAACCCATTCAAATTCATTTTCTTTGTTCCCAGCTTACATTCATTCACAGTCGAGAACAAGTGTCATTGACCATTGACCTGCTGGACACTGAAGAGGAAAACTCGGATGATCCCGTGGAAGCAGATGTAAGCGCGTAATACAATGAAATTAAGATTGGTTGATTGATGGGGAATTATCCCAGAAGGGGGATATGTACCTGTACTATTTTATTTTACAAATAACTTGAATCAAATTTTGGGAAATTTTACAATCTAAGTAAATCGTGAAAGTCTGCAGATACCGTGATTGGAGTAAAAACACAACGCTTGAGAAACTCAGCAGGTCAAACAGTGTACTTTATATAGCAGAGATAAATGTACCTAACCAAGGTACGATGAAGGGCTCAAGCCCGAAACATTGATTATATATCTTTATGGCAATATATCTTTACCTTTGCTATATAAAGTACACTGCACAGTTTCTCCATCGTTGTGTCTGTTTTTTTAAAAATCTCCAATCAAAGTTTCATATTTAACTCTTTCACCAACCCCCCCCACAAAATTGTGCACAAAAAAGAAAAAGAATGCACAAATTTTCTTTCAAGTAATGTTAAACTTTTTGGACCGTCCTTTTCATTGCAACCTCAGGATTGGGTATGAGACTGCAGTAATACTCAGCCCACATCCCAGAATGCTATGACATAAAATTGATGGCCTGCATGGATGGAAGGGCTCCCAAAGAGAAAGAGTTATAAGTATCCAAACTATTTAAACTGTGATTTAGTAATGCAGCTTAATTCAGACTTATTGTCAGAGTACTAACATGACATCACATACAATCCTGAGATTCCTTTTTCCTGCGGGCGTAGCAGAATTACCTCAAATTTGTAGTGCAAAAAAATAAACTGTACATAGCGTAAACATGTAAACAAAAAAGAACTGTAAATGGATAACAAATGTAAACAATGTGCAATACAGAGAGAACAAAATCAATAAAGTGCACAAGAATGAGTCCCTGATTGAGTTTGTCATTGATGAGTCTGATAGTGGAGGAATAGCAGCTGTTCCTGAACCTGGTGATGCAAGTCTTGTGGCACCTAGACCTCTTTCCTGATGGTTGCAGCAAGAACAGAGCGTGTGCTGGGTGGTGAGGGTCTTTAATGATTGCTGCTGCCCTTCGACAGCAGGATTCCCTCTAGATGTACTCAATAGTGGGGAGAGTTTTTCATGTGATCTCCTGGACTGCGTCCACTACCTTTTGGAGGGCTTTATGGTCAGGGGTACTGGTGTCCTCATACCATGATGCAGCTGGTCAGCTCACTTTCCACCACACCTTTATAGAAATTAACAGGGTTTCTGGTCATTACCAATCCTCCGCAAACACCTAACGTGCTTTCTTCACGATACCATTGGTGTGTTGGGTCCAAGAAATATCCTCCAAGATAGTGACTCGAAAGAACTTAAATTTGCTCACACTCTCCACCTCTGATCCCCCAATGAACAGTGGATTGTATACCTCTGGCTTTCCTTTCCTGAAGTCGACAATCAACTCCTTAGTTTTGGTGACATTGAGTGCAAGGTTGTTGTTGGTGCACCATTCAGCCAAGTTTTCAATCTCCATCCTGTACGCTGACTCATCCCCTTCCTTTATACAGCCCTCTAGCATGGTATCATCGACAAATCTGTAGATGGTCGTACTATGCCACACAGTCGTAGGTGTAAAGTGAGTTGAGCAGGGGTCTAAGAACACAGCCCTGCGGTTCTCTGGTACTGATGGAGATGGTGCAGGAGAAGTTCTTACCAATCCTCATTAATTGCGGTCTGGCATACCTTTTTGAAAAATATTTTATTTATAGACTTCCAAACTCAATTTCCAGTAATCAATCACAAATTACAGTTATCCATTGTATACAAAATTCTCCGTGAGTCCAAGCCATTTCACACTCCCCTCCCCCCCAACCCCAACATTCAACAGACCACAATTACATACAACATTCAAGACACCCATAACAAAGGTTGGGAACATATCAGGGATTTTTCATGGCCTAACAGCCGGCACCAATGCTGTTACATTTTTCTTGACTTTACATCAGGGTTGGCCAACCTTTTTTTCTATTTAGACACACAGCACAGTAACAAGCCATTTCTGCACAGGGAATGTGGGTCAATTGGACAGCATGGACCTATGAGCTCAAATGGCCTGTTACCCTGCTGTATGTCTAAATTAAATTTTGAAAATTAAAAGGTTGGCCACTCCGGCTTTACATCATTGGATTCCACCCCTCCGTCAGTAGAAGGGTAGAAGGATGAATGGGGAAGGCAGGGTGGCGAGATATGCACATTCACACTATAACTGTACTCCTATAAAATTTTTTAATGGTTGCCAAATTTTTAGAAAAATGTTACATATTTTCCTTAAGTTATAAGTAATTTTCTCCAGGGGAACGCAGCTTTGTATTTCCTCATTCCAGTGCACAATGCCCAAATGAGAGTCAGATCTCCAGGTAACCTCCTGCCCACTGCCAATGTGCTCATTACAAACTTGATTTTGAATTTGGACAGCTTCATGTTAAATCTTATGTGTCCATCATATTTCCCAATGGGAATTCTTTAGTTATGATTTTTTTTTCTCTCAGGCTTGGCCGAGTTCCACCCAGAAGGGTTGCACCTTGGTACCTATCCAGGTTGCATGCACAAAGCCCCAATGCCACATCTAAAGTATTGGTCTGAAATTTCTGGTTTAGCCATATTCAATTTTTGTGGGATCAACCATAGCTGGTGGAGAAAGTTTTACTGCATCAGCCTATACCATGCATTAATAATCGTGTTCATGCTGTTCTGACAGAGGTCTGACCAGCACCACTTGTTGTTACCAAGTCTGACTCCCACCTTTGCCTTGATTTGTGATGGCCCGGTTTAAGGCCTTCTGCTTGGAGTAAGAAATACATCGCTGAGATGAACTTCTCTGTTCTCCTTTCATATCAGGGTCTCTATGTCACTGCACATCGGTAAGGTCGTGGATGGACCTAATTTGGTAGGCTTACCATACTTGAATAGAAGTCAACAAAACCTGAATAAGGAAAAAAAAAGTGCAAGTTTCGGTTAGTTATTGATGAAGGGTTCTGGCCTGACACATCAATAAATTCGATCTCCCGCTGATGCTTCTCTACCTGCTGAGTTAATCTAGCAGGATGCTCCAGATTCCAGCATCTATTGTACCTTGTGCTTCCATAGGTTAAATCAAGACTACAATGTGAAGTTTTATGTCAAGAATGGCATCCGCCAAATCCTTTTCTTCTCCCCATCACCTCTGTACCCCACCCTCCCCTTTTGCTCATCCACAGTGAAAGTAATTGTAAGTGTGCCTGAAAGTTAAACTTCAACTAAAGTAGAAAATAAGTCTACCTGCCTATTTTGGCTGATCATTTTAGAATAACTCTGATTTGTTTGCAGCGATGGTCAGATTTTTTGGATCGCTACATGAATTCAGATTCTACCTCTCCTGAACTACGGGAACATCTTGCACAGAAACCGGTGTTCCTGCCAAGGTGAGGCTTCTTTTTTGACTGCAGATCAAGCTCATAGTTCATGAACGTTTGAGTTTATTTATTTAATATTCAAGAATTCATTTGGAAATGTCAAGGACAGAAGGAAGATATGCAACCTGTCTTGCTTCTGTTAATTATTTGTACCTAGTCATCATTTTCATGCACCTGTTCAACGTCTTTCGACATATTTTAGATATGGTATTTTACAAGACAATCTTGCTGGGGGTGGGGGGGAGGGGGGCTTCTTTTCTCTGCCCATTGAGACATTTTACCAGTTTTTAAATGTAATCTCTGATTATTTCAATAATATTTCTGTTTCTTTCAACCCCCATCATTATCTTGAAAACCTCTTTTCGGTTGCACCAAGGAGTATGGCCCTCATTTATATTTTAAATCATTCTCATTTAATATTTCATTTCCCTCCTGAATCCAAGTACAGAGGCCCCCTCTTATTCAGGTTTGCTTTCCATGGTTTCAGTTACCTGCTGTTATCCATGGTTTAAAAATTCCAGAAATAAACAACTTGTAAGTTTAAAATTGCATGCCATTCTGAGTAGCTGAAATCTCCGGGACATGAATCATCCCTTTGTCCAGCATATTCATTCTGTATACTCTACCTGCCCTTTAGTCACAGTGGCCGTCTCATTTATCAGATTGACTGTCTTGTGTACAAGTAACCCCTATACATTTATGGAATGTAATACAATATATTGTTAGAATTATTCTATTTTATTACTAGTTATTGTTGTTAATCTCATATTGTGCCTAATTTACAAATTAAACTTTATTGTAGGTATGTTCAGTATGTATTAGGAAAAAACATAGTACATACATACACACACATATATATGGGTTTGGTAACCCACGGTTTCAGACATCCGCTGGGGATCTTGGAACATATCCCCCATGGATAAGGGGAGACGACTGTATACAATTTCTAAGATTGTTGTATCTTTTCAAGGAGGTGAATAAAATGTCAGATTCTGTCAATCTTCCTGCAATTGGTATCAGAGACAAAGTGAATGAACAAATGTAAAACTGATCAGGGGAGTCAGCTTGGATTTGTGAATGGTGACTAGAGTGGTTAATTAAGTTACATTTTTTTTTACCTCAAAAACAAAATAGTGTGTTTATAAATGTTAGGGATTTCAGAAGCACGTGATGAAGTTCTGTGCAAGAGGTTATTAGCAGACGTAGATAGGTGCAATTGCAGATGCCCTTGAGGAGATGGGTTGATGCCTTGGTTGTTGCAACAGATAAAGAGAACCAGTATAAAGGAATGTATGCTAATTGCTGAATATGACGGGTGGTACAATGCTATCCATAGCACAACGCTATTGCAGTGCTAGTGAGCCAGATTAGAATCCACTGCTGTCTGTAAGGAGTTTATATTTTCTCCCTGTGACTGTCTGGGTTTCCTCCAGGTACTCTGGTTTCCTCCCACCCTCCAAAAGCCGTAGGTTAATTGGTGTATTTGGACAGCACGGGCTCGTGGGCCAGAAGGGCCTGTTACTGTGCTGTATCTCCAAATTGTATACAGTATTATAAATTATAAATCTAAGTGGTGTTTCTGGATATTTCAATTAGCCCTTGTATATTTTAGTAATGTGGAAATTGAGAGTTGTGCATCAAGCTTTTAGGTGATATTAAGGCAAACTGCAATTGTGTAGATAGGAGCAGAAAACTACAACAGGATACAAAAGTTTGGGAAAGAGTTCAATGTGAAAGATGTGTAAAGGTCCCCTTTTAAGAATGACAGATGAACAGGGATTTTGATACTCTTCAACATATTTCTGGAAGTAAGTGCAAAACACAGAATAGCTATTGAAATTTCAGTTTGAGATAGATATTTAACAAGAAATAATGGGCTTTACTTGTTTCAACTTAGTTTGCAGGACTGCATTTGTTCCAGTGATTGCACTCAGACTGTTACATTTCCGTTCAAAGAAGTACCAAAATAACTTCTAAAATTATACCATGGCTTTAAGGGTTAAATCATTTGGATCAATAACCAAAACTTGCTGACTAATCCTTGCATTTAAATCATCTAACTGAAGTCTTTTAAAATGGAAAAAAAATTGATTTATTGGGGTACATAGTCAAAGCTATTTACTCTGTTGTAGAAATCTGACGCATTCTAAATTTAAAACTGACCAATGTAAGAATAAAATTAAGAAGTACTTGTTCAAAGATTAATGGAGCGGATTGATTCTCTCCCTCAAAAAGATGTAGATGGAACTTCAGTTGGGATCTTCTTCTTAGTTGAATTTCAAGGGATGTGAAGTGAAGGTTTGCAAATAAAGTTGTGAAAATGGATTGTGATCTCAATGAATGGTAAAGTAAATGGCTACTGTTAATTGAATGAAAGGTAGCTGAAAATAAAAGGAATGAAACACAAAAGTCTGCAGATGCTGTGATTGTAGTAAAAACACACAGAAATGCTGGAGGAGCTCGACAAGTCTCACAGCACCCATAGGAGGTAAAAAAAAATATATGACCATCGTTTCGGGCCTGAGTCCTTCTTCAAGGTATGAAGAAATTCCACTATGGTACCTTGAAGAGCTCATGTCTGAAATGTCGGTTATACATCTTTACCTTCTATGGACGCTGCGAGGCCTGCTGAGTTCATCTAACATTTCTGTGTTTTAGCCGAAAATTAAAAAAGAAAAATTACCTTAAATTTCAGTCTTATTATTCACGGTAGCTTGCATATATATTCTTTTGCAAATGTTGATGAGTTATTTATGATGTACATCTTAATAGTCAATATGGGATGAAAAATGTTTCAGAAGTAGCCATGAAGGCTTTCTTCCACTTTCAATATTCGAACTCATAATTTTCTATGCACATCTCTCCATATCATTTGATTGTCTATTTTTACATCCTTTCAACTAATTGTGCTTCTTCCCTTTCCCCCTCCCCTTCTCACAAATATCCCAAGAAATTATTGTCAGGAATTGAGCCAAACCCTCTGGTTTGTTAATTATTAATTTTGTTCAGAACCAAATGTCCCGTATCTTACTACTGAGTAAAGTAAATAATCAATGAGCCAAATCAATTTCTGTACAAACACAATGTATCCTGACAATAATCAAAAGAAAGAAATTGTCTCACTTCACAATTTATCCCATGACCAATAACTGTTTGGTGGGTTTTTTTTTGGGGGGGGGGGGGGAGAATCTTGCCATTTGTAAATTGACTTCTGCATAAGGGCTGGTAAATATATTTAAAGGAATTTCTTGGCTGTAAAATGGGATAATTTGAAGTTGTGGCAGAGACCATGTATATGCAAATCTTATTAGTAGGCATTAAACCATATATAAAGGACTTGAGGAAGATTATTTTGGAGATTTTTTTCAAAAAGTTGGCTTCCTGAGGAAAAAATGGGGATTATGATAGACAACTTCAAGCTGAACACAAAGACGATTAATCGGATTTGCTATATCACGTAGGAAGTTGGAGAAACACTAAATTAATATTTATTGAATCTAACATGTTTAATCACATCTTGATGCTGACACATTGCATTAGTTCAACTGACCTAAAAATGTTTTGCCGCTGATTTTAATTTGTACTGTGCATCTGATGCCTCTTGTGTCAGTGTCCAACAATAGTCGGCCAGTATTGATAGATTCCAATTGCCCTGATACCACTTTTCCATGGTCGCAATGTCCTGGTGAAACATCTCACCGTGTTCGTCACTGATTGCACGAAGATCAATGAATGCAGGAAATGAATTTTCAATGACATGTTGAACTTCATGTTTTTGTAAGCTTGAAACATTAAAAATGTCAGGAAATCACAAAAATAGGTTCTATCTTTAAAAAAAAATGGAACGTTTTAAGGTGATTTTCCTGATAGCAGCCCAACATCCATAAAATACACCAAAAGTGTTCAGGAAGCAAAATCTTTGTCCAGTTTTTCTGAGTTAAAAAGCAACAAATAGGGAAATTGTCCAAGGTGTGCATGGTGCAGTTCCATCGAGTATGCTTATATTCGCTCTTTCTCCAGCTGAGTGGCGAAGCTAATAGAGCTGCTGTCTCACAGCTGCAGAAATCTGTGTTCAATCCTGACCTCTGGTGTTGCCTGTGTGAAGTTTGCATCTTCTCCCTGTGACTGCATGAGTTTCCACTTGCACCCCCTGGTGAGCGGGTTGTAAGATGAGTTGCAATCATCTGTACCTGATGCTTTTTACAGGAATCTACGTCGAATTCGGAAGTGCCAACGGGGTCGGGAGCAACAAGAAAAAGAAGGGAAGGAATGCAGCAATAAGAAACTAGTAGAGAATGATGAGAATTGTGATAAAGCACGGTGCAATTTTAAACTCAATGCGTACAAGATGGTGTATGTCTTCAAATCAGAAGACTATATGTACAGGAGGACAGCACTGCTTAGGGCCCGTCAGGTCAGTACTGAGAACGCTCCAAGAAATGGCATCTTTTGAAGCTACAAAACGCAAGATACTGTGGATGCTAGGAAACTGGCAAACAAAAGCAACAGATATTGGGAAAGGAACATCCATGAAGAGGGAAATGCTGGTGTTTCAGGTTGATGATGTATCAACTCCAAAACATTATGCCTCTTGATTTCTTTGCAAAGATGCTGCTTGAATGTTGCTCTCTTCTTGTTGAGTATGTTCCATTAATTGGACAGGACATACAAAATACAAGCCAAAACAGTCTATACAGTGCTTCATGCCATTTCATCAGACCATGCCAGATCTTTTACCTCGGCACCATCTTACTGCATTAACCCATGTTCCTTGTTTCCCTTGATGTCTGAAAATCTATCATGCTCTCTTTTGAACGTACTAAGCCACTGAACCTCCACAGTGCAAGAGGGTTACAAATGTAAAAAAAAAATCTCTCCATTGTGATGTCCAAATCTTTATTTTGAGAGAGTGGCCTTGGTTATTGATGCATTGGTCAGGGCAAGCATCATCCTGTCAAGATGTGTTTATCATTTCAAAAAATATACGTGTCAATTACATTATTTTTCATTCTGATAAACTCTACAAAGAGTACAAACCCAATCTGCGTAATCTTTCCTCGTACTATTACCTTTCATCCCAGGAATTAATCTGCCGAACATTCACTTTATTCCTTCATTTGCTCGTATATCCTTGAGGATGGGAAGACAAATGCCGTAGCCATTGGTCTGTACCCCATACTGTGGGTGTGGAAGCACCATTTCTGGTTCCCCTCCAAGTTTCATACCATTCTAATTTTTTTAAATTATTTTCTTTGTGATTATTTGGTCTCAATCGTGGAAGCTGCTCTAAATGTCTTCAGAATTATAACAGCAACAGTTCAACAAGGTGGCTCACCACCATCTTCTCGAGGGTACTTGGGGGACAGCAATAATACTGATCCTCTCAAATGTAGAAAAGTGAATCTTAAAAGTGTTTATAGGTTTGATTATTGATTGGTAAGAGTCACACAGTCTTGGATTATTATTGTTGGCCTACACAGACCTTGAAGGAACGGTGGTCCGATAATCATTCACTTAGACCATGAGATAGGAGCAGAAATAGGCTGCTCCATTTTCCCACTCAACCCCCACTGCCTGGCCTTTTCCTGTAACCTTTGTTGCCTTGGCTAATCAAGAACTTATCAATCTCTGCCTTAAGTACACCCAATGAACCCAACAGCTTCCTGTGGAAACAAATTTCACACAATATATGAAAATTATAATCCTGTTACTTAAAGCATAAGAAAATGCGGCCAAAACTGTTTATTGCTTGCTTGTTCACCCCACCGTCTCCCTAAGTAAAGTTAATGTATTCATTCTATTTTAATCGTTGTAGATTTTGGCAGTTGCTTTGGCTGGCGAATCTTGCGAAACTCTGTTCCTTTTTGCGATTCTGTAAATCCCAATTGAAATTGTTGACTACTTTATCATTTCTGTTTGAACATAGTCTCACGAGCGAGTCAGCACGCGGCTACATCAGCGGTTTCAGGCCTGGGTGGATAAATGGAGCAAAGAACACGTGACTCGTGAAATGTCTACCGAAACCAGCAAGTGGCTCATGGGCGAGGGATTGGAAGGCATGGTGCCTTGCACGACCACCTGTGAGAAGGAAACTCTGCACTTCATGAAAATCAACAAATACAGGGTGAAATACAGTGCATTATTTAAGGGGCCATGACCAACCCATCACAACAGGTCCTCCCCTTGCTCACCGTAGCCACGTTGTGGCAGTCATCCAATGCCATACACCAGCTCCTACAAAAAAAATTAAACACTGCTATCTCTTTGTAAATATTCTGTACATATTGTCAACAGACTTTTTTTTAAAAAAAAGAAACAATTTGCATCAATGTGCTAGCATCACTTACTAGCTTATTGTGTATCCATAGTATGAGGTGGCTTGAAGTTAGTTGATATGGAAAAATGAGGCACCGTTATTAAAGTTTTTACCAAAGGGATTTCAGAGTTAATTGTAGTTTTCTTTACATGTGAATTTCTGTTAGTGAAAAATTATTTTTTTATGTACAGAACACTTGCATCTGTCAGTGTCTGTGCAACATGCCATGACGGTGCATAATGGCCTTTTTGTTTTAAGTTTTAATTCAAGTTTGCTCGTCTATAACAACTGGACCAAACTACATGGCAATTGTTATTTGACCTGTCCAATCACCTTTCTTTTTTTTGGAAACATTGAACTCTGGGTCTCTGAGGGTAACTTACCTAAGACCTTTTTTAAAAAAAAACCTGCCTTAGTCTTCCAAAAACAATTTGCTTCCTTTTGGAAGTCTGATAGACTGCTGGTTCCAGTTCTATACAGTATTTGACCCCATGGAATAGTAGTTTCAGATATTAAAAGATATGAAGGAGCAAGTGGTTCTAATGTGACAGCTGATCAGTCAGGTTCTCTTCAGACAATAGTATTCATTTTTGGTCCCTGGATGTTCATCTATGATTAATAATTCAGTTGCGATTGACAGGAGTCCTTAAGTTTTTGTGCAGCTGTTTTTCAACTTACAGTAAAAGTGGTTTAATAGTTTGGGAATTTTATTTTGGACATTTTTTTAAGCATTTTGAGTATAGCATTTGAAGCCTTTAGTGAACACCATTTTGATACTATTGGAAAACTGTAAAATGCATCAGGTGTTTATTTTAATATGGCACAAAGGAGAGTTAAACTGAATTTTGAAAGACTTTCGATGAGCCTTAATCTTGGCTAGAACTTTGACTGCTACCTGTTGTACGTTGAAAGTGCTCGGTAATGCCTGAATCACATTGACTGTTAATTATGATGTCCTCTGGAAATCATTTTTGTACATTTTTTTCTCCTACCCCCAACTTCTGCCTTCATTTATTTTGTTACTTTTGCTTGTTGAAACAGGTTTTTTTTTTAAGTTACAAGGTTCCTTTTTGATGGATCTGGTCAGCAACCATACATCTTGTGAATTTCATATTTATAAACAACTCTTCCAGCATATTCTGGTCTTGTTACATCTCTCTCAATTAGCCATGGATATCAAAAATCTGCTTTTGGCAATAGCAGATTGGGAATTGGGTGATCAAATTGTAAATCAGGTATATGATTTTCTCCCTTTCTCTGTTCACTGACATGGATCAGTAGTTTTTGCTCCCCAGGACAGAGTCGTGGTTTGGCATGTATTAGACGAGCCAATCTAATCAAGGCAAGATCTGGCTAACGGCAGCTGAAAACCCCCCTGTGACTCATTTCTGCTCAACCACTCACCTGGGTGTTGATGTTAACCTCAGATCACCCATTTAAAATGTTGCATCTGTTCAGATAGCCACCGTGCTCTCTGACATTGTGATCAGACAATGTCAGAGACTGATTTGTACAGTTTGCCCCAGCAACCTCTCTATTTTCACTTTGTAAAGTATAAGGAGGCAGGGCTTTTAAGCCAGCTTGTACAATGCATATATATTGCTTTTTGTATTCTGTGCTGTGTTCTTTAGCCACTCACGTGTGATTTCTATACAGAAGTTGTACACCTGACTTGTAGTTCAGTATTTCCCATTAAAATATCACCAGGGCTGAAATCTGTCTGTCTTGTGTGCAGTATTTTTTTGTGGTTTATTATAAGTAACTTTTATAATGTAAATAAAAAGACTTTTTAGATTGGAAACTTATCTTCCACATTAGTGCCAAGGTAGGTTGTTAATTGTTGTACTGCTTCCATTTCTAAATGTAAAACTAAAACTTGCTGCTTTTTCATCCAGAGATCAAAGACCATCCCCGTTTACTTAAGAATACATATTGAAAAATATTAAGGAGTACAGATCTAAGTCAATACAGGTTTAAACTACATCAGTTGCACCACTGCTTAACCTAATATTGAAAGGTTGGGGGTGGATGGGGGGAAGGTTTTGATTTAGATGCACAAACTGCACCAATGGCTTTTAGTTTTGAAATCCCTAATTTCATGATCAGATATGTGTTTACAGTCTGAGAGCATCACTGACAAGGCTGTCATTTAACTCTATGTCCTTAATTATTGCGTGATAATGAACTGATTTGCTGTCCTCTTGGTGATGGTGCTCTCTCAGACGTTCTTATGCTCGAGACTAATGACACTACAGTATATTTTGGGGTATTATAGACTTGGTAGACATGTATATATCCCCTCCTGATTTGTGACTTGAGGAAAGATTCTGGATGCCCAGGCTAACCTGGTATTGGTGATCGTATCTGGGCAATGGTCAGGGAAGGCTTATGAAATAGAATTTGGTGAAGAAATACAAATAAATATTTTGTGGATATTCCTGGATCCTCTGTTTTTGAAAATGCTCATTACCTAGGACTTTATTGGGATGAATGTAACTTTTCATTCAGAATCAGAATTTATTGTCATGAACAAGCCATGAAATTCGATGTTCTTCAGCTCACTTATGCATGTCCAGTTATGGATCTCCCAGTGGCCACTCATTTCAATTCCCTGTCCCATTTCCTTGCTGACATATCAGTCCATGGTCTCGTGAACTGCCAGACTGAGACCACCTTCATCTTGGAGGAAAACACATCCTCTGTCTGGATGCCCTCCAACCTGATGGCATTAACATTGGTTTTCGTTACCCCCCCTTCCCCGTCACCTTTCCCCAGCATGTTCTTTCTCCTCTTTTGCTCCTCTCTCTCTTCCCTTTTTCCCCTCTCCTTTGTCTCACTGAACCAAAATCAATTTTCACCTTTCATCTATCATACCTAATTAACACCTGTTGATCTAGACTACTCCACTTCCTGTCTTCAGTCTTTAAAATCTTCCTGTTTTTAGCTTATACTTTGAAGAAGAGCTCAGACCTGAAATGTCGGTAATACATCTTTACTTCCTATGGACACTGCAAGACCGGCTGAGTTCCTCCAGCATTTCTGCAATCACAGCGTCTGCAAACTTTCGTGTTTCAGTGCATGCAGATGTTGCTTGCTTCATTACCTGAAGAAATGTAGAATATTTTTGAGTGGAAATGGAAGGTTAACTTATGAGGAGAGATTGAATTGCCTGCAACTATACTCATTGCTTTTTAGTGGAGGAGGGGAAATCTTGTAGAAACGTAAAACCTATGAAAGGAATAGGTAAACTGGAAGCAGAGAGGTTGTTTCCACCAGTAGATGAAGATTAGAACTAGGGATAGAGCTTCAAGATCAAAGGGAATAGATTTTGAAGACCCTGGTGAGGAGGAATTGCTTTGCTCTGAGTAGTGAATCTGAGATTCTCTGCCCAATGTAGCTGCGGAGACAGCCTCGTTACATGTATTTAAGAGACAGATGGTTAGATGTTTGATTAATAAGGGATTTAAGGGTGAATGGAGTTGAGTCCACAGCCAGATCAGCCATGATCTTATAGAATTGCGGAACAGGCTCGACTGGCCAACTCCCACTAAACATTCATGCTTGCCTCCTAACGGATGTTGATGGAGGAAAGGAAATGACTGAGCCAGAGAGGCTCTTCTGTCATGATATCTTTGGGATGAAGTGACTGAACTCCAACAATCAGAACCGTCTTCAACTTTGTTAGGTACAAGTCCTGCCAGTAAAGAGTTCTCCCTTTGGTTCTCCTTGACTTCAGTTTGATGTCACCCTGAGTTGAGTGCTGCCTGAATATCAAAGGCTGATGTTACTTTACCTAACCATTAGAATTAGATCTTTTGCCCACAGGTGCTGATTGGACCTTGCAGAACTCAAAATGAGAATTGGCAAGCAAGCTCTTGGTGAGTAAATGTTGCACTTTAAAAAAAAAATATATTCTGTGGTTTTTCAAAACGTATGATTGGGATAATAGGGCAGCACAGACTCTTGGACCGTAAGGGCCTGTTTCTGTGGATAGGATTGAGATTTTTGTTTAATTTTCAGACATACAGCACGGTAACAGGTCCTTCCAGCCCACAAGTCCACACCCCACCAATTGACCTACAACTCCCGTAAGCTTTGAAGGGTGGGAGGAAACCCACGAAGACAGTGGGAGGACTTACAAACTCCTTGCAGACAGTGCTGGAGTTGAACCCCGGTCTGGTCCATGCTTTCAGCTATTAATGCACATGGAATGAATTAAATTGGTTGAAGCTGGCTTCATTATTGTGGAGGCCTAGAGAAGGCTGAGATGGTTCATCCTCCAGCCATTTGCAACTGATGGTAGTTTCAAGTGTGTCATTCCTGTGACATTATATTTTGTTTTGATATGTTTTAAAGGAGATCAATTGTGGTAGGTTTTTTTAAGTGTAGGTCACATACAAACACTTCAAAGCACATCTCATTCAAAATGCCAGAGCTCTGCTCAAGCCTTTGCAAAAACTTGGAAGGATGCCTATTAGGACTTCACAAGTAGGTGTTAATTGGACATGCTGTGGAGTAATGGATTATTGTTTTGGAAAGCAACAGATGAAGGAACTCGGAGATTAGGTCCGGAGCCGCAGTCTGTCTGAGTGCAGTTGGCTGTTCTAAAAGGATCATGTGGATTTCTCTGAGTGAGAGAGAGAATTCAGTTCTACAGTCCAGCAGCATCAGCTGGGACTGGAACAGGACAAGCTGGCAAGCTTGTGGAAAAACCCCATTTTGAAGATGGGTTGTGAGTTCTTAGTTCAGCCTGGTCAAAGCCCTTGTGGTCTATACAAGAGGAGAGGGCTGGCTGCATAATGTTTCACTTGAATAAGGGAAACAAAAAGGAACTCTGTGGTGCCCTGAAAGAAAGGTTATCATCTGGAAAACCCTGAGGGGGCAAGTTTCTTCGGCAAGACACTGAAATGGCTGATCTGAAGGAATCAGTTGTGGGTGTCTAACAAGCAATAAATCTCTCTGAAAACCGACAAGAACCTTGCTGAGCAGTAGCCATTGACCTTTCAAGCACCGAAGCCTGGTGAACTTCATAAATGTTAAATTCTGTGCACAGTCTGGTACCAGTGAACCTAGAGGAGTGAGAAGTGAGGCTGGACTGTGAGTTAAACTCTTCTGAACTTGCATCCACGTGCACTTAGAATTAGAAGGGGGTTAAGTTAATAGTAATAAGTTAAAGTTTGATCCTGTTTTCATGTTTAAAGATAATTAAAAGTAAGTGAATGATTGTCTTGATGCTGGGTTTTGGGGTCCTCTGGGCTCATAACGGTATGTACTTACGGGACTTGAAGAAGGAACTCGTGGTCAAACCAAGACTTGACTGACCCAAAGTATTCGCCATTCTTTTTCTTTCACTGATGCTGCTGAGTTCCTCCAGTATATTGTTTGCTCAGGTGGGCATGTCTTGCTGTTGGAACCGATTACATCCATGGTCTGTAATGAGTACAGTAAGAGTCAATATGAATTCCCATTTCTCCCTATTTTCAGGTTATTTCATCTACCTCTATGATGATCCACGCTGCTGAAGACCCAACTGCACTGGGTGGGTCCCATCTCCAGAATGGAGGACCATCGCCTTCCCAAGATCGTGTTCCTATGGCGAGCTCTCCACTGGCCACCGAGACAGAGGTGCACCAAAGAAGAGGTACAAGGACTGCTTAAAGAAATCTTTCTGCCCCATGGACCACCGCCAGTGGGCTGATCTCGCCTCACCTTGGCGCATCACAGTTCGGCAGGCAGCAACCTCCTTTGAAGAAGACCGCAGAGTCCACCTCACTGACAAAAGGAGGAAAAACCCAACCCCAACCCACCAATTTTCCCTTGCAACCGCTGCAACCGTGCCTGCCTGTCCCGCATCGGACTTGTCAGTCACCAACAAGCCTGCAGCAGACGTGGACATACCCCTCCATAAATCTTCGTCCGCGAAGCTAAGCCAAAGAAAGAAAAAGAATGATGTTTGCTAAATATCTGCCTTTTCTCATTAACCAGTGTAATTTCCCCAATCTCAGACTGTGAAGAATCATTCTGAAATTTCCCCAATCCACTGGATTACCGCGAAATTTATTTATTGACAAAATTACAAGACTTTTCCTTTGCTGTCCCTATCTTCTAAACCATGTCTGAATGACTCTTGTTGGGTGTACGTGCTTTAAATCTTAGTGGTTGCTCACTTATTGTTGTACCTTCTGATGTTTTGCACCAATCTAGCACAGCCAACTCGTGCATTAATGGAACCAAAAAAAATAA